>NW_015113791.1:122333-125039 GCF_001443285.1 Poecilia latipinna
TTTCTAGAAGTCTATTTTTTACAGTTTCTCTGGTGGAAAATTACTCCTCGTATTTATTTATTTATATCTACAATGTCCCTAAAACACAAATTCCTGGTTTTGATTTTTTTCAGTGTAGCTTCGTCGGATTAATGGCTTCTTCCTTCCTGATTGGCCTTTCAGCCCAACAGGCCTGATTTATCTGGGCGTAATGACTCTCTCTCCACCTTAAAACTCGCCCACTGGGGTTCCTCATCTATTCTGAATGAGCCAATCAGAAGCTGACAAAGCAGTGACATCATCATCTGAAGGTTTGCTTCGTCTCCTGCAGGTATGTGAACGGAAAAACCTACATGGAGGACGTGGCGGACGCTCTGGAGGAGGCCAAGGAGGAGATCTTCATCACTGACTGGTGGTGAGTCTTCATCACTGACTGGTGAGGAAGACTCTGGTCAGCAGGTCTTCCTCCTGCTGAGCTGCGTTGCTGTCAGAGTTGAGTGAGTTCAGGAGGTTTCCAGACGGATCGGGTTCAGGGTTCTGCCCGGCCGGGTCCGAGTTCAGATTATCGTTAACGGAGAGAAAAACGCCGCAGCTGCTGAATTTACCTCATCAAATTTTCTGCTTTGGTTAAATATTTTTATTTTGTTTTCTAATGATTTCTTTAGATTTTTTTTATTGATATTTCTTTCATTTTTTATCTTTTATGTATTATTGCTTCTATCTTTGGTTTGTAGTTTTTTCATTTAGTATAATAACTATCATTAGAATGATGTGTAGAATCAGAAAGAGCAGAAAGTCTGAAAACGTGAAGAACTGCATTCAGCCTCCTGCTTCGTGCTGCAGGTTGAGTCCAGAGATCTTCCTGAAGCGGCCGGTCGTCGAGGGGAACCGATGGCGTCTCGACTGCATCCTGAAGCGCAAAGCGGTGAGCGACAAACTCTTTCAGTCCAAACCGATCATCTGGACCCGGAAACGGGAAGCAAACCGGCCGGCGCTCAGAGCAGCGGAGCAGCTTCAGTTGTTCCAGAATGTATCGATAAAACCTGATAAAATATTAACAAACAGCTGCTCTGCATTCGATAAGTTAACTTAAAACTGATCAGTTCCTCCAGGAGTTCATGATTGTTTTCAGGATTATATTCCACTCAGAATCTCAGTTTGTCGATTTTGAATGAATTTCTGCAAAAAACTGGAGGACCTGATTGATGCAACTTGATTTGGTAAAATAATGTTTGATCTGGGAGGTTGTGACATGCGTCCCTCTGAAGGCGCCGTGGCGGGCCGCATGTGGCCCCGGGCCTCCAGTTTGACACAGTTTGAACCGTTGCAGCAACAAGGCGTTCGGATCTTCGTGATGCTCTACAAGGAGGTGGAGCTGGCTCTGGGAATCAACTCCGGCTACAGCAAGCGGACGCTGCTGCGCCTCCACCCCAACATCAAGGTCCGACCACTTCCTGCCGAGGTCACCGCCGCGCCGCCGCTTCCTGTCTGATGCTGCGTCTGTCCCCAGGTGATGCGGCACCCCGACCACGTCTCCTCCGCCGTCTACCTGTGGGCGCATCACGAGAAGATCGTGGTGATCGACCAGTCGGTGGCGTTCGTGGGCGGCATCGACCTGGCGTACGGCCGCTGGGACGACCGCGAGCATCGGCTCACCGACATCGGCAGCGTGACGCTGTCGCACCTGGAGCAGGTCAGGAGAAATCATCCATCAGTCATAGATAATTTGGATATTTAAAACGTCTTCCACTTCCAGTGTTAAATGTTAGAAATTAAAGTTTATTGAACTTTAATAATGTCATTATTACCTTCATATTACCTGAATGTTGTCCTGTTACGTCCCTGCATACGTTGCGTTTTTAAATCTGTTTAAACTTTCTTCTTCTGCGGGTTTCAGGCTGCAGCCGCGGCCTCCAGCTCAGCGGCGCCCTCCGGTGGCGGCGGCCAGAACAAGGTTTTCTCGGTGATGGACTCTGGAGATCAGCCCAAGCTGAAGAGTCAGGGGAGGATGAGGAGGACGAGGATGAGCATCAAGAAGCACCTGCAGAAACACGGGCTGGCGCGCGCCGACAGCGACAGCGACCTGGAGGAGGAGGAGGAGGAGAGTGAGTCCGAAACACGCAGATCCACTCAGATCCATTTAGATCCACTCCAGTATATATATATATAAAGTATATATTTCAGTTCACCTAAAGCAGGGGTCCCCAAACTACGGCCCGTGGGCCGGATCCGGCCCGCCTCCACATTTGGTCCGGCCCCCTGAACAATACCAGAGAGCATTTAGATTTTTTTTCATTTTCGTCAACCACCAGGGGGCTCTTTAGCAGGAAGTGTGTCCTGTAGACTGTGGGGTGCATTGCTGCCATCTGTTGGACTTTTAGGGAACTGCTTGACTTTTATGTTATTTAATCAGTTCGGTTGTTTGCTAGCAGTAGAGCAGATGTGTAGCACGTGTCTGTTATGAACGCCGCATTCCAGGTTGAATTCTTCGAAGCAATGTCTGTAAGTAAGTAGCAGCTTATACTTCAAAACGAGCCTTTATGTTAATATATGAGAAATTAATATGTTAAAGTTACTTTCCCTCATTGGAATATATACTAGTCAGTCCCAGTGACCGTTTCACTCATGGGTTTTGCCCATGTGCTTTCTGGGTAAAAGTCAATCGAGAAATGCACCCCCCGCCCCCCAACAATCTCCGCCCCCCCACCAGAGAAGGGAAAAGTTATG
>NW_015113791.1:129385-180223 GCF_001443285.1 Poecilia latipinna
TCCGGCCCCCCACCAGAAAAGGGAAAAGTTATGTGGCCCTCACAGGAAAAAGTTTGGGGACCACTGCTTTAAATACATGAGATTAATATCAACATTCTGAGTTTTCTATCTCCGTAAACATCCTGGTGTGTCGCCGGGGAGACGCACGAGGTGATCTGCGTTTCCATAAAGATGAGGATGAAGACGAGGAGAGCGGGAACGATGGACGCTCCCATCATCCATGTTGGGAACGGCTGCTTGTCTCCGAACGGACTGATGAGCCAGCCTCTCTTGTCGGGAGATGTGACGGAAAACCCAGACGGCACGTTGAGTTTCTGGAAGACAAACGGAAAGAGATGAGACCTCCGTAATGTCGATGTGACGGACGCCACGGCCTGAGCTCACCTGAGTGTAGGTGTCAGGAATGGAGATGTCCACCAGTACGGACAGCAGGATGGAGATGGGAATCCCAAAGTCGCCGATAATTCTTCTAGCCTGAGAAAGAAACGTGAGAAAACGTCAAAAAACAGCAAATTAACCAGGATTATGGCAGCTAAAACCGTTAAGAAGATCCTAATCTCAACTGAGTGAGGAGGAGGATCCCTCGTTTCCACTGATGGCATTTGGTCATTTTATTTTAATACATGCTACTATACGCCATTTCATTCTACTATACATTTTACAGTCCAACCAATAGTGGGCACCGCCAACTAAAGAGTTAGATGTGCTAACCCTAGAGCGCTAATCATAAAATTAGTTTCACACATGCTAAATGCTACACCAACATGGTATGTAGAGGAAGCTAATGCTAAATGCTACACCAACATGGTATGTAGAGGAAGCTAATGCTAAATGCTACACCAACATGGTATCGAGGCTTCAAACAGAGGGTTGGACATCATTTCATATTTCTCAGTGGTTTGATAAAAGTGTTTACAGAGTTTATTTTTGATCGGCATGCGTCGTTGGAATCTCAAGAATCTTCACTTTCCCATTATTTATAAAATATGCATGTACATTAAAAGGATGCCGCAAAAACGCATAATGTGATGCTAACATGTTAGCATAAACCCGGTAAGAGGTGAAAACTGTTACCTTGCCGCCCAGAAAGCGACTGTTTCTGAACTTCCTGAGAAAAAAAGCAACGAAGAAGGTTCCTATCATGAGCACCAGGGACAGGAGGGCCGTGTTGGGCTGGTTGAGGACCGGACTGTCCACATCCACGGTGGAGTCCGACGGGTAAACCGTCATCAGCGGATGCTCCTTAAACACCTGGAAGCAAGAAGATGCTACGACCGTTAGCCGCACTGAGAGGGGTTAGCTTAATAAGGGGAAGATATTCATCGTTTAACTGTTCAGCTTCGCTGAAAACAAAGTTTGGCGTCAGGACATAATATGTGAAAAGATCGATCTTCTCCCTGAGCTGCCATCGCCGTCTGAAGAAATGCAACAAAGACAAACAATAAGAGCCAGGAGGAGGGGCTTAGCGCTGTCAATCATCCTCATGTACTCGCTATTAGATGTGCTAATTGTGGAGAAACAACTTAGTTACTGGAAAATCATTTATCTGCCGTCATTGGTCGCTATGCTAAGCAGCATAGCGACCAATGACCCTATGCTACCCTCATTGGTTGCTAGCATTCAAGGTTATTTGAAATAATCTTGAATGCTAGCCTAGCTTGCAAGGTTATTTCTAGTTAGCACTGAGAGAAGGCAGATTATCTGTCTCACTCCAAGAAAGTGTTAAAAGTACAAATCTGTGACCTTGATGAGCTTGGAGAAGGTTTCGTAGATGAAGATGAGAGAAATGAGGAAGGCAAAGATCTCCTGGGTGAACGGCGAGATGTAGCGGACCAGGAAACTTCCCTCTGCCGCCACGATCACCAGGACGATGAAGATGAGCCAGAAGCCGATCCAGACGCGGCCGGTCAGGTACTCAAAGTCATGCGCCTGACAGAACTGAGACAGACAAGGAGTTAGCGAGCTAACCAAAGCTAACTGATGCTAACCAAGAATAAACTACCCTAACTGATGCTAACCAAGAATAAACTACCCTAACTGATGCTAACTGATGCTAATGGGCGCCAACAAGTCCTAACCCTGTTGGCTGGCTGGTCACCTTGTAGAAAGCCTCTTCGAACACCAGCAGCGGTCCGGAGAAACCGATGATGAGGAGCGGCTGACCTGCCAGCAGGGAGAAGATAACTCCCAGTGTTGCCGTGGAAACGATGAGCTCGGTCACGCCCATCAGGCCTTCGGTTTTCTCCCCTGGAACGAGAGTCAGAGCAGAGGAGCGTCAGCGGCGGAGCGTCAGCGGCGTGGATGCTATGGCGACGCGGATTACCCAGCAGGCCTCCGAACGTGATGGTGGGCGACAGCGCGGCGAAGTAGATGAAGATGACGGCGGCGACGCACTGCGTGTCCAGGGCGTCCCGCAGGTCGCTGACGTACTGCGGGTAGCGGCGCCGCATGTCGTGGATCAGGCCCCCGAACGGGACGCCTGAGCGCTTCAGAGGGTCCACTTCCTGTTCCGCCTCCTCCTCTTCCTCTGGACTCGCCTCGGCTGCAGGGAGAAAGATACAGGTCAGCGGGGTTCAAGCTGTGGTGCGGGGGCCTTTTAGGCACTTGATAAGGAAATAAAACAGTTGATACATAAATGAGGAAATAAAGTTGAAAAGGGGGAAAAATAGGAAGAGAATCAAAACTAACAAATAGAAACATTTTAAATAAAGAAAATAATGAAAAGAGTAAATAAATGATAAATCTGAAAATAAAAAATAAATGAGCAAACGGGGAACAAAAATAAGGATGTAAAAAATGAAAAAGTAAACAACTAAGTGAGGAATTAAAGCGCAGTGCTTGCTGCGGGTTCTGGCCCGGTACCTTTGCTGTCCTGCTCCACTCCGTAGGCGGTCTGGAGCTTCTTGCCTTCTCGCTCCCTCCTCTTGCGCAGCAGCTGCTTCTGGAAGTCGGCCACCGTCTTCAGCAGGTCTTTGCCCTCCACGTCCGACGGCGGGATGACGATGCTGCAGTCCAGGAACTCGTTGATGCCGTTCAGGAGGTCCTGCCTGTCGTCTGCGAAGTACGCCACCTCATGGAAGTTCTGCAACCAAACAGAACCGGACCGGACAGTAATGAGACAATATTAACAGCAACATGTCCTGGATGACCATCGGTTTTTGGTAAGCACTGCTAATCCACCTCCTTTGCTTTTGCAGCTTCTCTATGTGGCCGTTTGGTTAGAAAGATGCTGGAGTAGGGGATCTGAATGTTGGCCGATGGATGGTTTGACTTTCCCCCTCCTCTCTCCGCTGCTCTGCATCCATGAAGCTACAATGCTATGAACAGCATGTGTGCCGTCACTAGCATGTTGACTAACATTGATTTACTCCATTTAGTATCATCATAAGTTTAGCCTTAATGTCAAAACTAGCTAAAATGCTAATGTTAGTTCACTGCTACCATTAGTATGTGCGCTATAACTAGCATGTTGACCAACACTGACTTACTCAATTCAGAATGCAAACCTTACGAGCTTCAATGCTAACAGTTGGGCAGAGAGTTATGTCTTAAACTGAGTCCGCAGGCGTTGAAACATGAACCTTTTCAGACATTAGCGTGGCGAAGGAGCGTCCGATCTCGTGGTAGTCCACATTGGACTGGCTGGGGCCGAGCAGGACGAAGAGAAACCGGACCGGGACGGGAACCTCCAGCACAGACTCCAGGAGGACGGCCTCGCTCAGCCGGACAAAGGCCATGGCGGGCTGCTCCAGGAACTCCACCGATCCTGAGAAACGAGGAGCGGCTTTATCTCCGTCACCGGCAGGACTTTCAAAAATAACGATGTGGAAACGCTTACCGACTAGAACAATGACGGCTTCGGCGTCTTTGGGAATCTTGGCGAGCAGCTTGAGGGACCTGGCAGCAGCTGGATGATGCTCCGGAGGCACAGGGTGGAGGGATTTCTAGGAAGGAAGAACAGCGGAGAGGTCTCCCTCTTTACTGCCACGTCCAACACGTGAGAACCGAACAGAAACCTGTTTACTGGTGCGTCTCAAGTCCTAATGCAAACCAGAAACTCCTCCTCTGAGCTGCAAGCTAATAAGACTCTGCCTCACAGATCAGCAGGAAGCGGTGTGCTGCTCCTTCAGACTAGCCAGGAGCAGTTAGCAAACTGTGTTAGCAAACTGTGCTAGCAAACTGTGCTAGCAAACTGTGCTTGCTAACACCAGGTGTTAGCAAACACCTGGTGGAGCATGTATGCTGTCACTAGCATGTTGAGTAACATTTATTCACTCTGTTCAGTCTGTTAAATTGAGATTTTACATCAAAATTAGCTTAAATGCTAATGTTAGTGTAACTGCTACCATTAGCATGTACGCTATCACTAGCATGTTGATAAACATCGATTTACTCTACTCAGTATAAAATACCGTAGCGTGCAAGATAAGATTAGATCATATTCCAAAGTTAGCTAATATGCTAACTTTGGAATATGCAGCGCTGGTAAAAATGTGGTTAAAGGGTTAACATGGGAGCCATGTTGTAATGACTTTCTGAAGGTAGAGATCCTGAAAGAGCAGAAGCTTCTTAAGGATACACAGCCCTAATTTCAAGACATTAAATTTGATTTACATTCCATTTTTATAGCAACTGAAGTTAGCATAGTTACTGGATTGCGCTGTAAAATGGCTCAATGTGAATAGAGAGCACACTGTACCGGCCCTTTAATTCTTACAAAGAGGCTGACGAAGACGTCCTGCTTCGGGTCGTACACCGGCCCCTTGTCGTCGTTCTCCTCGGCCACCAGGGGCAGGCTGGTCTCCTGGACGTGGTTGTGGTTGAAGCTGCCGTGGAGACTGCCTGACGACTGGTGGCGGTGGAAGCGGTGCTTCAGGTCGCTCGGGTGGCTGCAGAGGAATCGGAGAAACCAGGACGAAAAGTCAGAGAAAAGCAAATATAACTCCACTGTTCAGTGACTTTCTGAGTTTCTTTCTAGGAGCAGCAATTCCTTCAGACGATGTTCTCCTCATCCTCTCATTAAGACAGAGCCAAGACGTCTGGACTGGATCCTTGTTCTACGGTGGCCCAAAGGGGCCAACAAAGCCACAATGGAAGTCATGCTAATGAAAGGCATGTTAATAAATGTAATTATTGCTAAAATTGGGTTTATGCTAAAACTGAAGTTATGCCCATACTGAATATATGCAAAAAATGGAAGAGATGCTAAAAACAAAAGCTTAAGTTTTAGCCTCAGTTTTAGCATAACGCAGGCTAAAACCAGTTATGCTAACACAAATTTTATTCTAAAATTAAATTCATGTAAACATTTAACTTGTACTAAAACTGAAATTACAACAGAATAAAATATATGCTAAAACTGAAGCCATGCTAAACAAACTGATCTAAATCAGAACTTATTGTTAAATGGAAGCTATGCTGAAACAGACGTAACTTCTGCTGTGCTGTTTTTAGCTTGGCAGGTTGCTAACCCTTCCAGGCTACTGAATTATTCTGGCACATTTAATCCCAGAATGCATCTCCAGTCTGCTAAATTCCAGTTGCTTCAGTTGTATTATTATGACGACATCATTCATCATCTTTCTGATCCAAAACATGTCAACATCTCAGACTAAGTATTTTCATTTGGAGCCATTTATTTCAGACGGCATCTAGATCCATGTGAAACGACGACGTCTAAGAATATCTGACTTATTTACAGTAAAAGGGGACAAACTTGGCTAAAGCGTTTCTCGGTTTTTACGGAGGTGTGGATCTGCAAAGAGAACTGAATTTTGGCCTTTTACTGTGTGAGATAAATGTCATTGTTTTTGTCAAATAAATGAGAACATGAATAATACTGTTTTTGTTTAGACGGACAGCTTGGGCAGCCTGACCCGAACAGAGCCTTTAAATTCATCGTTGTTGCTCTTCGTGCGTGTCGTGGCGATCACATCCCAGCCTCCTGGACAGGAATTTTTCCCACTAGCTCGGGTTTTTCAGCAGATTCATTACATCACCGCCGGGTTACATCACCGCCATCATGAGGTCCACATGGCCCTGTAAGAGCGCCCGTGAAATTGGACGTGACATCGCCCCGAGACAAAAGAGCGCAAAGTGGAGCGCTAAGCCACGCTGATGTCAGGCGGCTCCCTCTGGGGCCGTTAAAGCGCTCAGAGAAATGAGCTGGGTTTCAGCAGCACCTAAACGCGCCTCTGACCGTGTCGTAAATCTGATCCCTCCGGCCGGCGATGACTCTAACAGCGGCGTTTGTTTTTCCCAAACGAGCAGCCGCCTGAGACGCCCCGGGGATTCACGTGGAAGGCGAAATGAGCGCATGAAGACCAGCTGGTGGTTTGCTTCGCTCCATCTGTCGAGTGCTGAAAGCAGCCAGCTCATTCTGCTGCTGCATACACAGGCCTCAGCTGGCAGGTTAAAGGTGAAAGGTCATGAACCAGTCTGACTGCTTGGACAAGTTTAAGGAGAAAGCCTCTAATCTTTAGAAACAAGATGGCGGCAGGACTGAGGTTAGCAGAGCTGCTTCTGGATGACGACGTCCTCATTTCTCACTCTGGAAGGAATCCTGAAGTCACTTCCTGTTCTTCACCTCCAGCAGTGGGAACCGTTAGTTAAGAAGCTAGCTGTGCTAACCCTAAAGCACTAATCAGAAACATTAGTTCTGCTAATGTTTAGGAGCCAACACAGAACTTAGCAGGAGCTAATGCTAAATCACAATATAAACATGGCATCTACCACAAGCTAATGCTAAGCTGCTATATCAATGCAGTAGTTAGCGGAAGCTAAAGCTAAGTCTACTGTCCATGTTTTATTTTAGATGTTGAACTTTATTCAGCTGAAGGTTTACAGAACATTAAAGTAAATTAAAACGTATCTGGGAACATTGATTTAGGGGAAGCAGTTAGCTTCCCCTAAATCAATGTTAGGGGAAGCTAACTGCTCCGAATGTTTTCAAAATGAGCAACATGTGGATTAGCGCCAACAGTTGGTTTCCTCCAGTGTCGCAGAGTAACTGTGCTCTGTTAGGTAAGAACGGATCGATTCATTGATCAGCTCAGTTCAGGACTCACCGATCAATAAGTTGGATCAGTGGAGAAAGCTTCGGACAAATTAATTGGATCTAAATCAGCGCCATCACCTCATGATGTGTTAGTCGCTTCTGCTTTTGGAGGAGAGTTTGACTTTTTACTAGAGGAAGAACCAGGTAAATATTTAGGATCAGACGTCCAGCTGGTGAAAGGAAAAGCCTTTCGCTAGCTTTAAAATAAATGACTTGGTTCTCAGCAGTGAAGTGATGAAAGGATGCAGAAGTGTCTCCAGGTCTGAATCTGTTAGCTCTTGGTTTAGCGCTTTAGCGTGTTTTGCTAACTTTGAAAAAAAATTAGCTTCCACTGTTTCCCGTTTCCTGAAGCACAAACTGTACAAGAAGGTGAGCAGTGACACATTTTACCCTGTGGAGGGCGACATACCACGTTCTAACACGAGTCTCTGACACATGGCTTAAGTTAGCAATTTAGCATTAGCTCCAGCTAAACGCCACGTTGACATAGCGCTTTAGCAGAACTAATGTTTATGATAAATGTTTAAATATTTGAAAGCGGATCTCTGCAACGCGTAGAACCGGCCGGCCGGCTGACCTGTGTTTGAGAAGCAGCGCTCGCAGAACGCCGGGCCGGTCCTCCGCTCTGATCTGATCCGAGATGATCATGGTTTCCACCACCAGGTGGGCGATGCCGGGCAGAGTGTTCTGCTCCAGGTCCAGAAGGACAGCGCCTGGAAAACAGACAGGAACCAGTGTTGGAACCGGTGAGCACCACCCGGAGCAGGAAGCAGCGGTTTACCGTGTGTGATGGTGCGGCGAAGCTCCAGCAGGCTGCGGAACGACAGCGACGCCACATGAGGTTTTCCCCAGCGGTCCGTTTCCTCCTCCACGTCCTCCTCAAACTTGATCCAACGCGCTCGCTCCTTCCAGCGCATCTCCTGGTCTTTGTCCACGATGAGCTCGTTGAGCTCCACAAACAGCTGCGGAGCAGAAACATCCACTTTTAAACGCCGTAGAGATGCGAAAACGCGTCAGAGCTGCCCCGAAAGGCCGCGGACCTCGTGCGTCTTCTTATCCGCCGCTCGCTTCTTCTTCTTCAGACTGGACAGCGGCGTGGAGCTCATGCTGGACCGCGACATCTGGCAACGTGAGGATTTCTTCACCAGGTGGCGCCGAACGCCGGGGTTGTCCTCAAACCTGTGGCCTGAAAACCCAAACGAAGTCAGAGCGGCAAAAAGACGCAGCGTGCTCAACGTGAAACAACAATCCACCCACAGAGCAACGAGCCACAGATTTACAAAAAGCTGATTAGTGACAAACTCAGGGACATTTTTTGCTTTTACAAATAATCAACCAGCGACAAACCTAGAGAAGTGAGCAACTTTGTTTTTAAAACAGAGACTAGCAGAGAGTCGAACACTTCTGAGAAAAACTGAAACCATGTTCTGTAAAATATAGACAAATTTAACTTCTTTAAACATCCTCCAATGCAGTTGCAGGATTTATTTGAGTAGAAAATGCAGATATGTTGGTTTACCCTTAAGATGTTTGGAATAAACATCTGTTTGGCTGGACCTCATAATAGCAACGACAATATTCCAGTTTACAGAAAAATCGTTAAAAAATAAAGCAAGTTAAAATTCAAAGTGACTTACATGATAAATCAACAAGAAACAAATATTATTGACTAGGATCAATAATATTCCAGTTATTAATCAGAAGCAGCGCTGAAGGTCCAACTGCAGCAGACCTTTAAACCGATTTACAACACAAATATTTCAAAGTGTAAAAAAGCCACCAGAGAGAAACGCTGGACGAGTTTCTCTGATCGGAGACTTTAGTCCTGAAACGTTCTGCTGCTAGGCGGCCCACAGTGGGAGGCAGGGGTCAGAGGTCAGCCTGGTCTCCAGCTTCCAGCTGGAAGAACTGAAGCTGTGCACTGACTCCGGATCTGCGACTCCGGATCTGCGCCACTCGGATCTACGTCTCCAGATCTATGACTCCAGATCGTTCCTCTTTGATTACTTCAGGTTTTGTTTTTCATTAGCTATGTCACTTCCACACGTCTCGTTTTAATCGTCTTGGTGTTTGAAAAGGTTCTGAGTCGCCTGGTGGCGCTGTGACGTAGAGCTGCTCATCATAGATCACTTCAGTAAAGATTAACCTCATCAATGTTCCCACCAGCCTGAACAGGAAGTGATCTGCAGCATCTTAGCAGGCAGAATGGATTCATAAAAGTACAAACGTCTCCTGTGAATATCGAAGTTCTGCTGACTGACAGAAAGAGTCCAGGCAGCGACAAACATGTAGCTGCTACGTTAGCTAGCAGAGAAAAGCTACGTTAGCAAAGCTAATTCTGGTACTTTGGCAGTAAGTCCGACAGTAAACATCATTGGTACTTAGTACTGGTACTTAGCACCGACACTTACTACTGACAGTACTGGTACCTGGTACTTGGTACTACACAGAGGTGAGCAGAGAACTAAAAACTGTCATCAGTTAATAGTTGTAATGTTCTTGTTTGTAAGTTGGACAGGAAGGAGAGGAGAGCTGGTTCAGAGCTTGTGGCTTGCTTACTGTTGTCATAGCAACTGCCTACCAAGATGGCTGCCAGCCGTTCATGGAAGTGTGACATCACATGAGATCTGTGTGTTAGTTGTTATAATCTCAGCTAACATGTTGACTTTAACAGGAAGTGGGCTGTGGGGACGCCACCTGAACAGACAAGCTTTTTATTGAAACCCGAAGCTCAGAGATCCTCTCTGTTCTACCGCTGCGCATGAACTCATCATGTTTACTGATCATCTGGTTTCCCTCGATGTTTAAAGATGGCTCCGTTTTACTTCCCGTTTCTGTTTAACAGTGCGGACCCGATGTGATGTTCTGTGGGTCAGAACCGCTGCGTTAGTCAATGAGATGTTTCCGCTCGGCTGCCGCTGACCCGATGGGAGCCGCCGATCGATGCCAGGCAGGAAGTCCCGACTCGATTCTGCAGCGCGCCTCGTGAGATCCAAACCCATCATGGAAAGTCACTTCCTGCTCATCGATCGGTCGTGTAAAAATATCCCAGAATGCACCAGAACTCCAGGACAGTGATGTAATAGTTCCCAGTAACACGAGAGCTAAAACTACAGACAGCAGATTACACTCGCTGAATCGGTAAGGGTCAGAGGTCATTCAGGATTCAGGAGGAGGAAAATGGCCGCATTCATGGCAGAGAGTGAAAGCCAGAACCGCTGCTGACCCGGATCGACAAAACGACCTGAATGAAACGGAAAAAACCCAAAACTTCACAGATTCACATCTAGTTTTATTTTATTCATCTCTTTATTTTATCTCTTTTTTTGACAAGCTTTGCATTTCAGTTCGACTATTTTTGCTCCTCATTCTGTTTTCAAATTATCAAGTTTTTTTTATCTTGTTTAGAAGAAAAAGTTTCTAATTTGGGATCTTGTTCAGATGTTGCATCTAATTAGGTGACCTGTAAAGATGATTTCATTTAGGGGCAACAGACTGGATGAACGACACACCACACTTTCCAGGTGTTTCCGTCATCCTTTCCTTCAGCTCCTCCGTTATTAACTTGGTTCCTGCTTGATGGAAACCACAGACGTAACGAGTTTTCCTGCCAACCTCGGTGGTGGCAGTATGGTGATGTGGGCCTCTCTAGCAGAAGATATGGAAGGAGAATATCTCACCATTTGCTGGGACCAGAAACTGTAAATGATCCTTAACTCACCAGTCAGCCAATTTCTGAATAACTCAAAAAACTAAGTTAAGGTTTTGGAGTGTCCTAGTCAAAGTCAGGGAGATTCTGCTGCAAAACCCTCCAGTGAGGCTGAACTGAAGCTATTTAAGTGGGAATCTCGTCCACAGTGAAGATGCCCCACCGGTTCCTGCTGGTTCTGGATGTTTTCCCTCCTAATGAAGGGAAGCTCGGCGGTTTGGACTCACGGCTCGGTTCCTGCGGCGCCTCCAGGTGGCTGTGGATCGACTCCAGCAGGTCGTAGTCGTCAAAGTCCAGAACAAACTCCTCAAAGTCCTCGAAGCCGTCTGCCAGGGAGAAGGAGCCCTGGCGCTCGTAGTGCTGCGCGGCGGCGCCGAGGCCGCGCAGCACGCTGCAGCGCCGCTCATGCTGCGCGTCAGAAGGGCCGATGCCGCGGCTCGCCCGTCCCTCAACGTCTGTCATCTCCAGCGCGCGATCCGCCTGCCGGCCGCCTCTCCGCTGCCGGTCGCTCTGATCATCCAGCGATCCGGACCGCGAACCGAGCCGACACGCTGCGAGGGCACAGAAACCAGAACCTGCGGCCTGCTGGCAGCGCGGAGGCCAATCTGAGGCTGCAGGATGGAAACGGAGGTATTGATGCCGCGGTGGCGCCGCCCTCTTATCGACGGATTCAGAACGGGGGGAGCGGATCAGGGCAGGACGCGGAACGACCTCTATTCCGCTGCTCCTCTTTCCAAAACAGCTTCTGACACGCCGCCCTCACTGAAAACCACAAGCTTTCATTCAGAAAGTCTTCAAGCTGAAAGTTTCCCTCCTTCAGTTTGACGCCGTCGACTTTGGACAACAGATGAAACATTGACCGACTTATTGATAAGCATCAATAAGTTGATGCTTATCAACTTATTGATGCTCGTATTCATTCTCCAAATGAATATGGAGAAAAAAAATGTTCTCTGTTGTCGTTTTATTTCTTCTGCTTTGATGACATAAAGCATTTGAGCTCCCTCATTGACAACATGTACAAATAGACTTGATTGATTGATTGATTGATGTCTTTATTTGAGAAAAGTTTATTTCAGATGTAGAACCGGCAGTAAAAATGTCTCCTGGACGAAGCTGCTAAGCTAGCAGGCTCACTGAGTAACGTTAGATCTGAACCAAACGCGTTGAAGTTAAAGAGATGCACAAAAGACAAGAGGTGATGAAGAAGAGGAGAACCAAACTGATGAAGAGGAGCGAGTCGGTGGGCTTCTAACTCAGCTGTTAGCAGTTAGCATCAGGATAAAAACATTTTCTCTAGTTTGTAAGAAACATTTGTTACAAAAGACGTAAAGATGCTACATGCATCCATTTATTACCTCCCAATTTGTTTTGACTTTGCCTAGCTAATAGCATTAGCTCTTGCTAATGGCATTAGCACCTGCTACTGGTTTAGCTACAGCTAATGTCGTTAACTAACTTTATGAAGCAAAGCACTATCCTGTTGCTGGAATATGCTGTGCAAATAATCTCATTGATAATTAGCGGTGTTAGCTCATGCTACTGGCATTAACTCTAGCTAATCCTGCAGTTGTAGCTAACAGCATTAGCTCCTACTGATGGTGTTAGCTTTAGCTAATCATAACAGTTGATCACAAGTCAATAACCTAATATTTTTAGGTTATGAGAAAATGAAAACATTTTAGTCAAATGTGTTTAGCTAGTCGAGGATCCGTTCAATAAACATTAACTGTTAGCATAGCTACTACTGTTAGCCTGTGTGTTGCCAGGTTGGTTTCATTCCAGGCCTTTAGTGTTCAAAAAAAGGAACACAGGAAGCTAAAGTCTGAAAGTAACTAAATATGAAATATCAGTCCGTCTTCCTGTTCCGTGTTTTTGCAGAGCAGCTGCTAGCCTGCAGCCTGCATGCGACGCGCTGCAGCTTTCAGGGCAGATGGCTCTGAGCCATCGATGGCCGCTCCGCTCTGGTTGATGCAGGAACCGCCAGAGGCAGGGTCGCCGCTGAAGGGGAATCGACTCCACCGCCAGTTAATTAACGCCTCCTGACTCTGAAACCTGCTTTTCTCTCCACACACAGGAACTCGTTAGCGCTTCCACTGCAGATAGCTCCTCTGGAGAAAAACACTCCGGAAATTATGTCGGAGAAATTATAAGGATTTATGAGAAAATCTCCTATTAAAAGATTCAGATGAAACTGACACTTTGTCTTATTTAGTTTTCATGTTAACAGGTGCAGCTGAGCTTCATCAGCTTCACCTAAAATGCAACTAAAAGTCAGATTTTTCTCTTTGTTTAGTTTTACTTAAGTTTGAAAAATGTGCAAAATTCTGTGGTATTTTTTACCAAATATTCACCACGTTTGGGCTTCAGTGTATTTAATCTTATAAGTTATACTGAATATAATTTTGGCATTAATACTCGTATTATTCATTTATTCCTTGAGTACTTTATTTTTAGTTTTAAGAACCTGCTTTGTATTTATTTACTTCATTTTAATACTTTAATTATTTCCTTATTTTTATGTAATATTTATGACTTTAGATTTTATTTCATTTATTGATTACTTGTATTTTTATTTATGTTTCTCTGCTTTAATAAATTCACCTCGCATTAAATAAGGTGAAGTTTTAATTCTTTAGAATAAAATCCTGCCGTTCATCTCAGCAGTGTTTGTTCCACTCAGCCAGCAGGTGGCGCCAGATCTTCACTATAAAATATAAACTGATTTTGTGGCGCTTTAGAAAAACTTTTATAATAAAATAAAACAGATTTGATCATATTGGCAGAAAGATTCAACAGAATTTGATTGATTTGAACTTAACTTCATATAACTTGATGAACCAACAGAATAAAAATCAGATCATACTTTTCATGTCGTCCAGGTCGGCGCTGACCAACATCTGGGCCTCGGCCTCGTCGGTGGGCACCTGCTGGTAGACGGCGGCCTCCATGGCGGTCATGCTGCCGATGCAGAGCCGCTCCCGCAGGTCGTAGTTGCTGCGCTGGGTGGCCATTAGCCGATGGTGGACGGCTTTACGCCGCAGCCAGCCGCGGCTCGGCGCCGGACTGACGGCTTCCGACGCACTGATAAGATCAACAAAAGGAAAAATCAGCAAATGTTTCCATTAGCTACTAAATCCAGCTTTGTTTAATTTTAAATGACTAAACCAGAGTTTTCTGTTGACACTGTGTGAATTGTAATGGTGCAGGATGGCCAGCAGGGGCTCTGATGGAAACCTGAGTCGGTTCTGCCCGACCCAATCACCATGGAGCCCCGGGCCTCCCGCAGCAAAACGCCATGCATGATTCAGAATCAACAAATTATTCATATTCTGCATGTCAGGCGCCCAGCCGGCTCAATTAATATGCAACATTCAGGGTCCAGAGCTCCTTACTGGTTCCTACTGGAAACAGTTACTGGTTCTAATGGTTTTATGTAAAAACAAGAGAAGGAGAAAATATCCTTCCGTCACGTTTCCTCTGACTTTATGATCCGTGTTCAGAAGATAACCGGGTGTCAAACTAAAATCCACCTTCGAATGCAAAAAAAATCTTTTTTAATTGTTATTGTTTTATTCTTTAAGTTGGTTATTTTGTTTCAAATAATTTCATATTTATTATTTTATATTTAGTATTTATTTTATGAATACATTTTCTTTATTATTTTATTTTATATTCAGGACTTTTTCATTTTTAATAATTACATTTAACTTTTTATTCATTTATTTCATTTTTATTCCTTTATTTTTTAATTTTATATTTAGTATTCATGAACATTTAATTTCATTCTTATTATTTTATGTGTATTTTTTATTCAATTAAAATTTTATTCCTTTATTTTTTAATCTTATATTTATTTTCAGTTATTTTAATTTTATCATTTTATCAGTGTATTCTTGTATTTTATCAATTATTTTATTTCTGTACTTCAGATTTTTTTATTTTGTATTCTGTATTATCATTAATTGCTTTCCTGCACATACAGAAATAAAATCACTTGACCTGGGGTTGCTAGGTAACGGGGCTCAGCTGGGGTTGCTAGGTAACGGGGCTCAGCTGGGGTTGCTAGGTAACGGGGCATGGAAGTGACTTAACATTCGGGGCATTTTTGAAACGGCTTGTTTTCTAGAGACGAAGAACATGAACTTATCACCAGAAAACAGCTGGTGGGCTTTTTAAGTGTTTGGCTTGTTTTTAGGAGCAGTAGAAACATAAATGGATATACAAAAACATCAGATATGGGGGAAAAGAGACGGTGAACTTTTCAAACTGTAGCTTCTGTTCAGGTTTAAAGGGAACAGTGAACCTTTGGGAAGCTGCTTGTCCTCCATCTTTCTCCTCGGTTCTGTCGTTATTCGCCGCCTCCTTTATCAGCGTGAGCGCCGTTTTCCTGGAACGCTCTTCGTTTTCCACGTGGACGGCAGCAAGTCGTAGCGGTTCCTCCAAGTCTTCTTGGCTCCCAAAGCTAAACTGAGAGGAAGACGAAGCTCAGTGAGAAGAGAGGAAAGGTCCGTTCATTCAGCGGGAACGTTTGTTTCTCAGACTTATTTTACCTGCGGCTGGATGTCGGGGAACTCGGTGGGCGTGGCGGTCGCCAGGCGTCCGTCGGCGTCAGACTCCGCCTCTTCCTCGTCTACTTCCTGGATGGTGGGCGTGACGTCGGAGGGCGGCAACGAGGTTTTTTTTTTCTTGCGTTTCTTCCTGTGCCTGCGGTCGGCGCCGTGCGGCCGCTTGCGCTGCGGCGTGGGCAGGTGGGTGGATAACGGGTGGTGTGTGTGGAGAAACGTGTGTCTGTGATCTGCCAACGAAACAAAACACTAAACTGGATCTGAAGAAGGAAAACGTTACAACAGCTCTGATTCAGTTAGCTTTAGCTCTCAGTGTGTTTGATAGCTTCTACTAGCATTTATTAGTTAAACTCTGTTTAGTTTCTATTAGCTTTGACTGGGTAATGAATACTTAACAGAAGATTAAATGATATTCGATTATTTCTATAGACAAATGGCTTGTTCGTCAGCTAATGGCTAACTAAAGAGGAAAAGACTAGCCATTAGTCTGTTTGCATAAGCTAATTGCTAATGCTAATGACATGTCTGCTAGTAGCATAAGCATAGTGGCGGACTTATGCTAGTCTGCCATTTTGTGAACTAGGAAAATTACGTAGAGCCGTCATGTGATGTAAACTGCTTTAGTGGGAAAAATAAAATCTGTTTCAGTTCAAAAGGCTAATAAATAGATTCATAAACGGCGAATATCTCTAATGGTTTAGTTTCATAAATATGTCATATAGTTCCAGTTAGTTATAGTTTAGCCATAAAGCAGCACATAAAATGAATCAACATTAAGCTAAATGTGTTTATGAACCTGTGCCGCCAGGCTTACACTCAAAGTCCTTCTCGGTGTAAAGTCGGCCCATCCGCTCGGCGCTGCAGGACGCCGAATCTCCGATGACGTCTCTGAAGCGCTCCACAGACAGAGCCTTCTCCCAGCTCTCCTCCTCCTCCTCAGCTGCATCCTGATCCTCCACCTTCACCTGGAGGAAAACAGCACAAAACACATTTAAAGTCTCCAACTCCATTTACACCCAAAGATAAGGGAATAATTCAGTTTTTGGTTTACTGACGATGGATGCTAACGCTAGGCTAACCTCGTAACACAAGTCGCAAAAATAGGGGAATTAAATTCTTAAAGTACAAAAATAAAGTCGCAAAAATGTGAGAATAAAGTTGAGCATCTTGTGAAGTTTTAGTTTAATAAAATATAAATTCCTCTGCATGAAAACAATCTGTCTCTCTCTGCATTTACAGCCCAGGTAAACTCCATTCACCTCAAATGTAACATTCGAAAGCCTCTATATATTAATCTAATTGAATTTTATTTGTTACTGAATATTTTAGAAATATTCTACCTTTAATCTGAGAATCTCCCAGACAACAGAAAGAAGACCGCGTCTTTAAAACTGCAGCTGCAGGGAAAACAAATCAATGCATCGAAGTGCTAAGCAGCAACAGAAAATAATGCTCTTCTTTCCCTGGGGGGCTGGGGGTGTGTCCTCTCCATGCGGAGCTTCTGATTGGTCAGAACCCTCAAACAAGTCGCTGACTCAGCGTCTGATTGGTGCTGACCCAGGAAGTAGTCTGATCCCTGAGCGGACTCAGGTTTCTGAGGCGTCCATTAGCCGCTAATCACCAGAGGGACGTGGGGATGGGATGCATTTAATGCGCCACCTGCTGCAGGGCGGCGCAGGCGGGGGGCAGCAGGAGGGCAGCGGGTTTCTACCGGGGCAGAAATCCAACCCATCACTGGACAACCCTGAATTTACCCTGAATTTACCAGATGTAATGGAAAATGACTTTTTCCACCAGAAAAAACTATTTCACATGTCTGAATAAGCCAAACATGACGGAAACCTTAAGTTAAATAAAATTAATAATATTTTTCTGTTTATGTTTTTGTTGTTTAAAGTGAAGCACTGGCAGCTTTTATAACTGGTAAAATATTTTACCAGTTTGCAGGTTTCTCTCTGGGCGCTCCGGCTTCCTGCCTCAGTCTAAAATCAGGACTGGTTGTTAATTGGTCTCTAAATTCTCCATCTGTGTGAATAAAAAAATACATTTTATGAGCAAAATATCAGGGTTTCACAGTGGCTCAGTGGTGACACTGCTGCTGGGTTTGAGTCCCAGCCTGGGCTTCTTCCCACAGTCCAAAAAGATTTTAGATTTTACATGGATGATGGAAGAAAACAGAAGCTTGTTTATAATATTATTATTATTATTATGATTCACTGGTTGGTGATGTAAAGCCTCTTCTTTGCTGCACTTTCTGCCCGTCTCTCTGTAAGACCGTCTGAGCGGCTCTGGATCACACACATTTTTGGAAAGTGTGTGTTAAATTCAAAAGGCTGTAAAGGTCTTACCTCCCAGATGTCCTGCCATGTGTGTATGCATGTGTGTGTGTGAGACGTTTCTGTACTTTCACATTCAATCTCAGGATTGCTCAAAACAATTCAGTAGTATCAGCATTTTCATCAGTTTTTGGGGAATGTTTTATTTTACGTAATACATTAATAAATTCTAATATTATTTAAAGTTTTTTTGTTGGTGGTTAACATCACCCAGCAGCTTCTGAAGCCTTGCATTAAATAAAATACAATAAATAAACAAGCTAATAGCTAATAGCTTCCAATAAGCAGTTAGCAGCAGCTAACAGTGATAAAATTAAACGTGGCTAAGATGCACAACGTTAATTATGTTAAGTTAAAGACAGAAAGCAAAACAAATTTACTCATGAAACACTGTATGTGATTAAATTTGTCTAAAATGTTAAAATATAATACTTGTAAATAAACCGAGAGCCGATCCGAGTGCAGACCACGGCCACAGAAAACGGGGGGGGGGGGGGGTTCGGGTGGCCTTGGAAACCCCCAACTGCCAAAGGAAGGCAACGTGAAGTTAGAAAGTTTCTGAAGAAATTTAAACGAAGCCCGTCGATTGGATCCCAGCATTAAGTAAATATGAAAATAAAGTCGTATTACTATCAGAATAAAGTCATCATAGTGTGAGATTAAAGTAATCAGAATATGAGATTAAAGTCGTAATATTACCAGAATAAAGCAATATTAAAACAAGAATAAAGTGATAGAGCAAGAAGTTTTTAATTTAAATGAAGTGTTTTGTCCAGAATGTCAACATTACGTCAGTTTTAGAAATGAAACAAAAGCTTTATGTCTGTAATGTCTTGCCTGGAACAGATAAAACTCACATTAACTTGAAGGAATTCCTACCTGTTGTAGGTTAGCCAGAACATCATGGCCTCCAGTAGCCATGAGTCCAAACCAGCAGCCAACAGGAAGAGTCTCGACTCGCAGGCTAGCTAACACGGCCGAAGGCTAATTTAGAGGAGCTAACGGGCAGGAACCTGTTGATGGAAGAGTTTAACGGGGTTAGGACTGAAGGGGAGGTACGGTTATCGCCATGGGGAGAGGAGGGAACGGATCGGGCGGGAAACTGAGGGAACCTGGAGAAGGACGGGATCAGCCCTTCTCTTTCACCGCAGGGGGTCCAGTAATCCTTTGGGGTGGCATAACCTGAAGGGGAAAGACAAAACGAGACACATCAACCTTTGAGTTATCACTTTCACCTGTTAGAAAGATAAACACCATCAGTATTTATCACTGGATAGGACAGCAACTGTTAGCTGCTATAGCTAGTGATGCCTGTTAGCCGCAATAGCTAGGGATAGCTATTAGTTGCTATAGCTGGTGACGCCTATTAGCCGCTATAGCTAGGGACAGCTATTAGTTGCTATAGCTGGTGACGCCTATTAGCCGCTATAGCTAGGGACAGCTATTAGTTGCTATAGCTGGTGACGCCTGTTAGCTGCTGTAGCTAGGCATTGAGTCATGTCAACAAAATTATCCGTGACAGTTAGTCTTAGCTCATTTATTTCTTCTCCAATTTCTATAAAATATGGCTGAAATTAAAGCTGAGGAAACTGCTTTTGATATATAAAATATGAGTCTATCTAGAGCGGCAGCTAGTGAGTATTTTAGTAATCAAACAATTGGATAAAAGTTGTCCCATTCTACAGATTTTCATTTAACCACTTAAGCCTATTTTATAATATCTCAAATACACTAAGATGTAAATAAACAAATTCATTTTTTAATAAGAAAATAAACATTTTATTGCATAAAATGCAACAACATAGCATTTCCCTATTGTATGTGTCATCATTTTAAGATTAACTGATTCATTTTTGTATTAACTGATTTAATAACTTGAATCTATAGTCTCCTTATAGGAGATTTTTTTTTATTTTTGCACAATTTGAACCACATGAAGCTACTGACAGACAAACGCTGGCTCAGCTTCTGCTCAGACAGCTCCATACTATTTACTACAATGATAATATCAAATGTCTGTGTAATGAGATAGCTTTGAATGGATCAGCTTTAAACGACTGAAGGAGACGGTGATACATGAAGCTGGAGTAATACTCTGTTAGCACACAGTGTGGTCAAAAGGTGAATGATAAATACCAAAACAGAGGCTAGACAGGAAAATAAAACCTGTGGGCAACGACCTCAGATGGAAAGATGAACCGTTGGTATCAAAATAAAGCCAACAGAGTTAGAGCTAAAAAGGAAGTTAATCAGCTTCACCTTTAGCACTGAAAAGCTGCTAACATAGCTTTGTCTTTAGCACTGAAAGGTGGCTAATACAGCTTCACTGTTAGCACTGAAAGGCAGCCAGCAGAGTTTTGCCGTTAGCGCTGTAAGGCGGCTAACATAGCTTTGCTATCAAGGCACAAAACGACAGCTACTAGAGCTTCAACTTTAGCATTGAAAGGCAGCTAACAGAGCTTGACCATTAGCAATGACAGGTGGCTAACAGCTTCAGCTCTGAAAGGCATGGCTGACGTGCTCCACTGTTAGCACTAAAAACCAAAGCTAGCTTCATTGCCTTCATTACACGATGTCCTTCCATTTCCTCTCTCCCAGCTTCTCCTTTAGTTCCTTTGGGTACTGACTGGGAATAAAATCAGCAAACAAAGCAGCTGCATAATTTATAAATAAAACATCCACTGTGGGAAAACATATCGGTTACTTTAGGCAACAAATGTACCGTTTTAATAAACCTTGAAGAAAAGCTCTTGGTTGTACAGATGGGTTGTTGTAAATGATCAAATCCTGTGATTTGGGATTTTTTTTAACACAATTGGACTTGGCATTGTTGCAGAGACATCTTGCAGAGTTTCACAGCCCACACTCACAAACTGACAGGTTTTTCATGCACAGCAAACAGAGAGTGGAAGATTGTGACTTTACTGGAGTTAATCCGACAAATTAAATGCTCCATTCTCCCAAAATGGCTACAACAAAATTAAAATCTATATACATTAAATCCAGAGTCTGAACCTGAAACTATCAGCAGACTCAGAATTCATTTGTACAAAATCAACCTGACAGACTTTAACTGATTTCAGACAGAAGACGGCTCTGGTTCCTCTTTGAAACAAAATACTCACCAGGAAGTTAGCAGCAGTATTTAGCCAATGTGAAAACAAACTTAATATTTAGCAAACTAAACAAGTTTGAAGCTAAGCATTTAGTTTGAAGCTAAATACTCAGCTAGCTATGTAAATATTTTGTATACAGACAAAATATTTAGCATCAAATTAAATGTTTAGTTTTGTAAGTAAATTTAGTTTAGCTTCAAATGAAATTTTTTACTTGCTAACTAAATAGTTAATTTGAAATTAAATAGTTAGCTTGCTAACAAAGCATTTAGCTAGCAAGCTAAACATTTTACAAACATTATTTTGTTTGTTTGAAACTAAATATCTGGCTTACAAAATGTTTAGCCTCAAAGTAAATAGCTTGCTAACTGAACATTTCGTGCTTAGCTTAATAACTAGACATTTAAGTAAACAATTGGTTTGTTAACTAAATATTTTATTTGAAACTAAATATTTAAGCTTGATTCATTAGTATTTAGTTAACAGGCTACATGTTTAGCTGGCTAATACTTAGTTAAGATCTGTTCTACAAATAAACAAAAATAATTAGCTTCAAACTAAATATTTAGCTTGCTAATTAAATATTGAGCTAGATAATAAAATATTTCGTTTAAATCTGACCTTTATATAAATTGATGCTAAAAATAACTTTTTCTCTTATGACAGGCTGAAAACCCCAAATTATCGCTGTTAATTTTTACTGTGTAGCTTTACAAGCAGCACATCCTTACTATAGTTCCTTTTCACAGTAAAATATTGTATTTATATTAAATCTAATCGCAGGTTTGAAGCGCCCGCCTGTCGTGCTGGAGCGGATCTCGGTGTTTGCTGAGTCATGATTCACTGAGTGCCTCTCCAACAGGCTCCCTGTCCTGCAGATCCTCCGCTGCTGCGATGCATTTCCCGCTGCATCACCCAGCTGCAGCACATCAACACTAACCAGGGAAACGGCAGCCTCCGACTCTCCTGACGGTACCTGAACACACCACGCTGCTGTAAAGCTGCACAATCAGCGCTGTAATGTGCAGCTGCTATTTACACGCAACATGCGTGTTTTTGCTGCAGCCACCCACTCGGGATAATTTCCACAGCAGCGGAAACCTACCTGCGCCGTGGCAGCGCAGCCGTCCGGCTGCAGAGGCGGAAAGAGCCGATGTATCCCGCGGCTATGCGCGGAACCAGCCCGACTGCTCCGCGGTTCCGTAACCCAGTAAAGATACGCCAGTCTGCCCACTGCAAGGATGCGACACCACGTGACCGAGGAAAAAATAAAACCCAACACTGCTTCTGTGTTTCACATCTGAATTAAGTCAGTTTTGCTGATTAAGTACATTTAGATCTGTTTTTTTGTTATAATAATAATTATGTAGGTAGAAAAACTGAATAAATTTCTGCCAAAAATTTGAGATTAATTTAGAAAATCGTCAAGAAAAAAAATAAAATTTTCTGCGATTGAAAAGTCAAAAGATTTTCTGGCGGGGGGAAATTGTAAATTTTGAGATCACATTCAGAAATTGTCTAGAAAAAAAATACATTTCTGAGTTTGAATTTTTTTTGAACATTTTTGAAACACTTTTTTATTTTTGAAACTGAGAAATTCCAAATCTTTTCTCGAACATTTCTGAAATTAATCTTAAATTGTCTACATTTTTTCTAGCAAATTTTTTACTTTTGAAACTGAAATTTCTCCTTAAAGGATTAACGGACTTACCAGAAATGTACAAAACTCACAAACACAAAGGTTCCTTTCAGAAAATGGGTAGGTATGAAAAACAAAAAAGAAAAAAAGTGATTAAGTGAACTCATGAAATGATTTAGTTTGTCCAACACCCGTCAGTGGGCGGGGCTGTGGGCGGGGCTTAGGGGCGGAGCGGTTACAGTATAAATTTAATCCTCTATCGATGAACTCTGCTAACCTCTTTCTTTGGTGGCCGCTCTTGTGATGGATCACTAACTTTCCTCTGAGTTTGTAGGAGAAATTTTGATCTGAGCAGATTATCGTCAACATGGTCGATAAAAACAGAAACATGACTGAATGTTTTGGAAAACAACGAAAAGTTTCAGTAGATTTCTAATATCGCCATCTGCTGTATTGGAGTGTCATCACCTGATCTGCAGCGTCTTATCTGGGATCGATTTGTCTTCACTGGATGTCATGAAATCACTAAATACACATTTTATTTGTTTTCTGCATCAGCTACAATAAAACAGACATACATAAGTGAATTGTTATTAAATTATGTAAATATTTGTTTCATGGTTTGTTTAGTTAATGATTTATTTATGCATGTATTTATTTAATTTTGTATCTCACTTTTTATGTGCTGCTGAAAGAGAAGACAAACTGCAGACAATGAATCATTAAAAAAACAAATATAGTCTCAATAAAAAAATCAGTTAGCTTCATTTGTTTCCTGTTAAATTGAACTTTTCTTATTTCATGTTAATAAAAACGGCGAGAATCTGTCAAATAAAAACTCTCTGAAGTTGAATTCATTCATCCCTCCACTAGAGGGCAGCACAACTTCAAATTTAACAACATTGAACTCAAAATATGTTTTTCATTTTTAATGGCTCTTAAATCACTAATCATGAAGAACAGATTAATTATGTGACAAACTTTAAAATAAGTTAAGGACTCTGCTTCACACAGGATGGATTATCAGCATTCAAACTCTTTCTTTCATCTTTATTTACTGCCTTTATTCTTTACTAAACGTGTCTTTAACTTGGAAAAAAAGTTACCATACATAAACTAGAATGACTGAGACACATTGTTTCCAGTTTTGGTTTAACTGGAAGGGTTAGGGTTAAACTCATAAACGTAATCCCTTCAGTAGAGATCCAGCATCGTTTCTCTTTTTTCTGCCCCTCTTTATGAAACCACTCCTGTTGGATGATGCTACGCTTTATTTTTAGTTTGATGGGCTTTGCCAAAAAAACATAAGTTTTATCAGTAAAAAATACAACTAAATCTAATAAAAACCTTCAAAACCAAAGACAAAAGTGAAGCTGTTTCCTCATGATTGTTCACAGAAACTCTGTTTGCTGATTGGATGATGTTTAAAATGTAACTAAACCCTAAATCAACTTTTTTTTTTTTAATAAAATGTCTAAATTGTGCCAAAGAGGTGCTGCCCTCATTGGGGTGAATGGTGGTACTGCATGCGATTTTCTTATTGGTTCTAGTCCAGCTTCGTTGGTGTTTACGTTGCTCAGCATTAAAGCATCTCACTCAGGCGCGCCCCCTGGTGGCGAGTCAGGAGGTGGACTAGCTAGCATTGACTGATAGCGTTTCTCAGCTTTGCAAATTTCAGATTTATTTACATTGTTGACTTTTTGTTGCCATTAAAGTCTCCAGAAACAAATAAAAAAGCGTTAGATTTATTACTAGTAGCTTATTGTTCTTTTAAAGTTGCTAGACGTGTTTCTCGTTTCTGCTTTGACAAAAATTAACTAGATTTGTCGCTAGTTGCTTGGTGAAGAACTTGATTTGTTGCTAATCACTTATTTTAAACAAAGTCATTAAATTTGTTTCTACTTACTTTTTTGACAAAATAATCAGACGTGTCACTTTTTTGAAGAACACTTCAAAATTTGTCACTACTTGTTTTTATTTAGTTGTTAGTATGAATATAAAGCAACATATTTTCTAAGTTGACATCAAACTTTTCCTTTGTCCGGATCATTAACCCCTTGATGTCCTCCACTCATTCCCAAGCTTAGCCACGCCCCTCCGTGTATTTTGGCTCCGCCCACTTTCTAATTTTTCAACATTTGTTTGGGGGCGGGGCTAAGTTTTCACAGGGGTTGGTTCTTCTTTGAGAGCAGCTGGTTGCAGAGGATTTTGTTTGTAGGTATCGCAGTAAAGGGGCTGAATACAGACGCGGCTCAGCAGTCTGTAGGTTGAACTCCGACCTCTGGGGCGTTTGCTGCAGGTTTTCCCTCATTTCCTGTCCGAAAGGCACAGAGAGCATCCATTATCCTCCCTCCACCACACAGTTTAACACCACTGTTGATCTGTCACATAAAATCCAAAAATGTTACTCTTCAATGTGACAAAATGTGTAAAAATATAAAGTGTTGTGAATAATTTTGCAAGCCGTTGTAAATTTAAACTAATAAATGAGATTTGAAAACTGCCACCTCTTCTTATCAGCAGAAAAAAACAACTAATCAGTTAATCACACGATCAATTATCGATTTTTTTTAACGAAAGTTTGGATATTTAATGTTTTTTTCCAGTGTTGAATGTTCTTTAGAAATTAAATTTGTCTTTTTATCTTTGCGAGGATCTGTTTGCATTAATGCCATATACTCTTACTATCAGTTGAAAATTGTCTGAAAATAATATTTTTGTTTACTGCAATAGTTTCTGGAACAGTTTATCCAGAAAAAGTTGTTATTGTGACAGGTTTATTTATAAACATCCAAACTTTTCCACTTCCTGAATGAAAAACTTCCTCTTCTTTTCCACGGTGGCCAAAAGGTGCAAATATGCATCAAACACATGAATGATGCAAACTCCAAATGCATAAACATAATCTCCAACTTTTTAGACCAAATCCGATGCACAATTTTTAATTTCTTCCTTGGAAAAAATTACAAATGACAGAAAATGTTTTAAAAACGTTTTTTATTTCAACCGTTCCTTCTGTGAGTTGACCTGAATTCAAAGTTGAAAAAGAAAAAAGAAAATGATTATCAAACAAGATGGTAGTTCTTAGGTTCGCAAACATTACTCTCAATTATGGAAGCCCAAAAGTGCATTGGTGAAAAAAAAATCCAAAAATTAAATCTTCAGAACCAGAAAATTTGATTAATCTGTCAAACTGAATTATCACCTGGCTTTACATAAACACAAAAAAACAAATGCAACATTAAAAATGCTGCTGTCACAGAAAACAGAAGCGGGAGAGAAACTGCTGCAAATCGCAGAAACAGGAAGCATAAAACACTGCAAACTCACTTTACTAAGCGAAAGTCCTCCTGACCACTAGGGGGAGTCTGGAGTCGGTAATAATAGCCATGTAAAAATGCTGCTCAACGATTAGCACACATTCTCTTTCTTTGTTCCTCAAACTTTCTTCTGTTCATCCCGTCTTTCTTGAAGGTCTGTTCCCAGATGATTTGGCGCTCGACGCCCCCTGGTGGTTTGGAGGACATCACAGTTTACAGCTTCTATTTCCTGCTTTCTTTTGCGTTTGTTTTATTATGTTTGTGTGTTTTGGAGTTTGAATCATTCACATGTTTGCATAATAAATGCTGTTGACTGAAATGGTGACAGAAGATCCTATAAACAAAAAACGGTTCACGTTAGCGCCGCCTCCAGCCTGACAGGACTTTCATTAATTTGACAAAAACTTGGGCGATTAAGAAGCATTCAGTTTAATTTGTTGCAAAGCAAAAAGTACAAAGCAGACAGCCAGTTATTCTAAAAAACTGAATATAAGAAGGATTTCTAGAGCATCATTATAAGTCCAGAATACGGCAAACCGGGAGCTGGCGTGCGTTGGATGGTGATATTTGCGCTACCTGCTGCTGTACCGTTTGTTTGGGTCAAAAGTCACCACACAGCACCTCACTCGTCCCTCCATCATCTTTATTTACAGCCCAAGCAGCTCTGCACCGGGAGAAGAGATCACTTGGAAAACAGCACCTGGGAGGACAGATTTACACGTGGGTTTCTGGTTTCTGAGCGTCGGTGGCGAGGTAGCTAACTCGGAGCGATCCGATTCCCCGCCTGGCCGTGTGGCGGCGGCTCTCCGGGGAACTCATCATCCGGGGCTGCCTTCCCCTCTGTAGCACCACAATGTGTTCAATTCAAACATAAAGACAGAGTTCTCATTAAAAACAATAGCAACAATAATAATAAAAGCAATGAGAGCGGGACATGCAGCAACATTTCCAGGCTTATGAACAGCAGCTCTCAGTTACTTTGTGTCCAATTTGTGGAGTGAAATTTGCTGCATGAAGCTTTGAGCAAACAAACACGAGACGACAAAGGAAGGATTTAGGTTTTTCTTTTTTTACCAATTATTTTTCTTACAAACATTCATACAAAATTAGAAATCTTGGATGTCTTGGTGTGGGTGAAAGGCACAATAAATATCCTGCCACAGGGCCAGAAGAGTCCTCAGTACTCTGACCGTGTCAGCTGTCAGTCCAACAGTCTCAGGAAGTTTACAAGAAGCACACGGGCCCGATGTCGATGCCGAACTCCTGACTGGGGCCACCAATGTCCACAGGGGCCAAATCCACTATGGGAAGTCTCGCTGTTTTCTGTGTCCTGTACTCAAACACTGTCTTGCCCCAGCTGCTGGACGCTTGCTGTAAAACAGAGAAACCAAATCAGTTCCTGACGGCCTGAAGCGCTCAGGGTGTTTACACTGGTACTGCAACAGAAACGGAAAGGAACTTATTACTTCTTCAAATAATTCCTAACTTTAGCATTAGCTGCTGCTAAAAACCATGTTGGTTTTATTGTATTAGCATTAGCTTCTGTTATATATCGATAGCGATATGATTAGTTAATGCTTCAGGGTTATAGCAGCTAACGTTCAGCTAGCATCAACCACTGCTGGATTTATTGAATCGGTTTCCTGAAGCCGGTCCTCTCTAACATATCCAGGGTAGTTTTGGAGCAGGTGGTTGTTTCTCTGTCTCGTATCTGTTGGTGTTTCGTGGCGTTGAGCCGTACCGAGCAGGAGTCCTCCAGCACCGTGTATCTGAAGCGGTTGTTGCCCTCGGCCTTCAGCTCCAGGTCGTTGGAGCCTTTGAGGATCACGGCTTTCTTCAGGTTGCCCGCCTTGGCGTCGCTGTAGCCCACGGAGTTCTTGCAGTGGTAGGTGACGGTCTGAGACGCCTCCTTGGACAGCAGGCGGATGAAGGTCATCTGCACCGTGACGGAGTTCGCCGGCTGATCCCTGTTGCCGTAGGTAAACTGGAAACACAGAGAAAACGTCAGCGCCGTGCCATGAAGGCCCTCGGGTTATGCTGAAGAAGTTCTGGCTCACGTGAGTCCCGCCGTTGATGTCGGCTCCGAACCACACGGGTTTGTTCCTGGACGCGGTCCACCACACTTTGCGAGGTATAGTGGCCGGGTTGGCGGAGATGCAGGTTTCTCTGGTGTCCATGTTGCAGTGAACCTTGATGGCATCTTCTGAACTGCCCTGGTTTGGATCCACCCAGTACTCACCTGCAGACAAAGTCACCAAAAGCTACTTCACGCTTCCAGTTCCCTTCCTGAGGCGCTGCCGGCCGTAAAGCGACGTACCGCTCGTCTTCATGGGGTAGCACCTCTTCAGGTCGTCGCAGGTCCGGGCTGGGTGCTTCCTGCTGCCGTCCGGACTCTTCATGCTGTCGATCTGACTGCTGAGGGCCTTCAGGGTCGCCTGGACGCCCGGGTCCACCGGGAGGATGGTGGAGGAGTTGCTGTTGGGCAGGGCTTCGTCTTCGCTGAACTCTGGAGGAGGAGGGGGCCCGGAGTCGTAATCCTGGGGGCCGCCGAACAGATCGTCCATCGCCGCCACGGGTGGCCCTGGAGGCCCGGGAGGACCGGAGGGTCCGGGTTCTCCTGGAGGGCCCTGTTGATTCCACACACAGCTTGATTTATTCCAGATTAGTGAAGCTTTCAGTGACTCTCAGATGAAGCTTTTCAAATCTTTACCTGAGGCCCAATTTCTCCACTGAGTCCTCGTGTGCCTGGAGGCCCCATGGGGCCCGGCTGACCCATGTACCCCTCCTTTCCCGGAGGCCCGATGGGCCCGGGAGGACCCTGAGTCAGGGTCAAGGAGAACTCAACATTAGAAGAAACCAATGGTCTGAGCTGAACTGATGCTAATGCTAATGTTGTTATGCTAATGTTTAACATTTACAGCTAATTATTCAGATTTTTGGCCTCATTAAAAACATCAGAAATTTATCTGCTGCTACAGTAAAACTATAGCGATCAAACACTCTGACCCACAACACAGCACCGAACTGGCTGGAGCTAACATATGCTAACGCTAACATTTGTATGGGACAGTTACTGGAGGCATCAGCAGCTACAGTTTTTATCCTGCATTAAAATGAAAAGTTTGCGTGTTTTCATCATAAAACCGATGTAAGCGCAGCGCTTACCCTCGGGCCGCCCGGCCCAACGATCCCAGGAGCTCCTTGCTCTCCAGTTGTGCCCTAAAATATATTAATAACAAACATGAGGAATGATTTTCAGGCAGGAAATCTCACATAATTGCTCTTTTTTCCCTGTTAATCAGATAAATGGAAGCTCATTCTGAGGATCCTGGCATATTCTCATCTAAAACCTTAGAAAACTGGCCTTGTGATTCGTTCAACATGCTTCTCTCTGAAGGTACGAATACTTCAAAATGTCAACGTTTACACTTTATTAGCCTGAACTTAATATCTTATATCACCCATTTCTAAGTGGAGTTAGAAAGTTGTATTTTCCACTCCTTCGAGAACAAACGCCAATCAGGCATAACATTATGACCTTATTGAGACGTCGACTCCAGCAGATGCAACCTGTGGTATTTGGCAGTGGAAGGTTGTTTGTCCAGAACATCCCAAAAGTCCGTTTCAATAGATAAACTTTCTGTTTATCTAGAAAGTCCAGATCGTTTGGGGAGCCTAACCAAAGTCTGAAACAAACTCGGATCGGTTGACGTGACCTCTGGTTCGGTTCCAATGCATATGTGAACGCCAAGCAGACCGGAGACCAAACCAGGAAGTGGACTACAGTGCAGGGCATTCTGGGTAAATACAACGTATTAGCCTAGCGCTAGCAGGAGAAACGGATCGTAGTTTTTAGCCAAAGACTAAAGAGAAATCCTGACGCCTCCATCTTGGTTCCATCTGGTGAAGAAGGAAGTTGCTCTCAGTGTCTCCAGAGGTTTTTGTGTCGTTTCCTTCAGTGGTTCTTGGTGCAGCGCCCCCACAGGCCAGGAGGGGAACAGGTTAGTTTGACTCAGAGCCACAGCAGCTGGAGGTGGAGCAGATGTTCTGGTTCCAGTAGAACCGGGTCGACTGGATTGTCACGTGTGAAAACATCTGAAGATCTGAGGAATCTGGAGACCAAAATAAACAATTCCTGCTGGTTCTGGTCTGCAGCCATGCTTAGGTAAAAATCCATGCCGATGGAGGAATCCAAGGTTTCCTATTAGAACACGACCCAAACAGTCACACGCCCCGGTTTCAGTGGACAGGGGTCAGATTGGACCCACCACCAGGGGTCACCTGGACAGTCACTGGTCATAATGTTATGCCTGATCAGGGATGTTGAGGTGGACAGCATCTGTCATTACTGAGGAGCCTCTTCATGTCTTAAAGGTGGAGGAGGAGCAGGCCGTACCGGAGGTCCAGGAAGACCCTGCAGACCCGTGTATCCTCGGTGTCCTTTCTGCCCTCTCTCTCCGTGATCGCCCAGGTCCCCCTTATCTCCTCTCGGTCCTTGTGGTCCCTGAATTGGAGAAACAAAGTCTGTAGCTGCAGTTCATCTCAAAATGTATCATTTGTTTTGTTTCACGGCTTCAGGACGGACCACCAGTCCTCGTTTCCCGGCTGCTCCGGGTGGTCCTTGGGGTCCTCTTGAGCCCTAAAGTCAGTAGGAAGACCTCTGGTTAACCTTTGACCTGCACCAAACCCTCAACGAGCTCCAGCAGATGATGTTAGAGCTGAATGGTAAAGACTTACAGGCTCGCCTCTCTTTCCTGGAGAACCCGGCGCACCGACGGGTCCTGGGGTTCCAGGAAGTCCTTGTGGACCAATCAAACCCTCCGGACCAGAATCTCCCCGGTCTCCCTGAAACGTTTCGGACTGTCAGTGTTTTGCATCATAAGAATCAGAACCAGAATGTTTGGTTTTCCTCCTACCCTCTGACCCAAACCGCCGTCTTTCCCTGGAGGTCCGTCGGATCCGGCCGGGCCCTGAGCAGAACCAGCACATGAGTTACAGAGACCAGAAGGTTTAGCAAAGGATCCTGCAGAGTTCTTCATAGACTTAGACACTACAGATCATGAATTACTCTAGAAATACGGTGGAAGAGGAATCAATCATTCATGGATTGAACTTATCAATAATCAAAGATATCGACACTAAAGCTGGGAGACAAAGGCAAACATAAAACATACATTTAAAATAAATATTAATGTTTCTATCCTTTATCTGAGACTTGTCTTTTTTTTTGCTAAAGTTGTTAGCATGTAGCCTGGTAAAGACAGGAAGTGGTTATAAACAGAACTGACTACGTGAATAAAAAAACTATAATAAATAAACAAACAAACTTAGTCTGGTGGGGAGCAATTAAAGCCTGGCAGCCCGCCAGACTGAGAGAAACCGTGTTTATGTTTCTGATGGAAAAGTTAAAAATTACCTAAATGAAAAATTCATAATAAAAATCACATCTTTGTTGAGCAACTTGTGGAAAACAGCTTTTACTTACATCCGGACCGGGATCGCCGCGCGGTCCGTTAGCGCCGGGAACGCCGACCGGACCTGGAGGGCCTTTATCTCCTGGTGATCCTGGGGAGCCCTGCTTCCCTGGAGGCCCCTGGAACCAGGAACACAGAACCGGATCAACGACAGAACCGGATTAAGGTCTGGTGGATCCAGATTCCAGATTACTCTGCAGATGAAGCAGAAGGTCGGGGAAACTCACCGCTGGTCCTGGAAGGCCCGGCATGCCCCGCTCTCCTCTCTGCCCGGGAAGACCCACGATGCCTCTCTGTCCTGTGGTTCCAGCTGGACCCGGAGGGCCATCAGGACCCTGAAGCACACAGGAAACTTTAACTACACACCTGCAGACCGGACGGCTTTGTGGGCCGGCTGAGCGGAGGCGTCGTCAGCTCACCGTGGGGCCGTCCTCTCCGGGGTCGCCCTTGTCCCCGGGGCTCCCTGGGGGCCCCGCCGGGCCGCGCTCGCCCTGCCTCCCAGGCGACCCGTGGTCCCCGCGGAGCCCTGGGGGGCCCTCTTTCCCCGGGGCTCCCTGGGGCCCCGCTTCACCGACCGGGCCCTGAAAATCCACAGACACAATCAGAGAAACTAAACCAGCGTCAGGTTTTAGGAGCTGCTGTACCTTTAAATCTTAACGTGAAATAAATCCTGAACAAACAGGATATTAATGTTTAATCTGCCTGAGGCGCTGCGGCCCGACACAAAACAACCAGTAATAATTATTTTACATTTTTTGGTTATTAGATTGAATCAGAATCAATTTCATAAGATAAGATTTGGTTCTGACTTTATACACTTATAACTTGGTTGATAACTATAAATACATTAATGAAGAAGTTTACTTTGTAAAAATGGCTCTTTAAATTGTAAAAGGCAAACATAAATAAATAAACATTCGTGCAAATAAAATGTAGATCTGTTGATTTTCAGTGAATTTCTGAATTATGAAAAACTAGAGAAAACTACAGAAATTCAACACATCCTGCTCTTTCAACTGTTGGTTAAATGCAATTTAATGATTAAACACGTTGGGTAAATGTGATGCTAACTCCCACCTGAAGGTGGCAGTATTACTTATTCTCTCTGGAAAATTATCGGAAAATTCCTATTATCTTAAAAGCAGCAGCAAAAATGAAATGAAACGAGTTTAGATGTAGAAACGTCAGTGAGATCAACTGAACTTCAGATTAATTCTATTTATTTTATCTTAACAGTTGAGAGGATTTATTTCAAACTAAGGGTGGAAAAAGTTTTAAAAAGTTTAAATCAGCTAAAGAAGTTAAACTGAGGAACTTTCCAACCCTGGTTACTGAATGTAAAACCATTTGATCAAAGTCCAGTTTTTGCAGCGCGGTACCTACAGGTGGGCCCGGCGGTCCGACTTTTCCTGCAGATCCAGGGAAACCAGTGGGGCCCTAAAGCAGGAAAACACAAAACATTTGACTCATGAGGCGTTTAGGGCTCACTGGGGTAAATCAGTTCCAATGAATCGTCATCGTACCGGTGCACCCTGCGTTCCTCGACCTCCTTTCAGCCCAGAAACACCAATTGGACCCTGAAACAATAAACCACCACCTTAAACTCAGCAACATAAGCAGGAAAGACAACGTTCTGTTAAGTATTTTTAACTCTAAAATGACGGATAAAATGGTAACTCGGTCATGGTGACAATGTAAGACCGAGTCTGAGACCCACCGGAGGTCCGTGGGCTCCGGCCAGACCCTGCGGTCCTGGAGAACCAGCATCTCCTTTCTGACCGGGCTCTCCGGGTTCTCCCTTCACTCCAGGTTGACCATCAGGACCCTGGGAAACACGGATTTTTAGGCTGGAGCTTTGGACAGCGAGGCGTTACATGAGCGACGGACATTAAGGTTAGTTACCTGCGGTCCGGTGAACCCAACAGCGCCGATCGGACCGGGGTCGCCCCTCGACCCCTGCAAAAAACCAAAGTTTTGATTGGAATTATCTGAAATAACATGTATTCATAGATAAAAAATGACAGTTTAGGTCAGCGTACTGGAGTTCCTCTGGATCCTGGAGGTCCGGCTGGCCCTTTGGGTCCAGGTTCCCCCTGGAAAGTCACCACATATTCACTGACAGTAAAGACCTTTAATGTACTCTGTACCTTTAAATACGACCGATCATGAACAGGCTAGGACAAATCTACGGGCTACAAAACATGACATCTTTTTGACAAAATGTGCTGGAACTCTGCTGGAGTTGCTAGGTAACGGGACAGAACTCTGCTGGGGTTGCTAGGTAACGGGACAGAACTCTGCTGGGGTTGCTAGGTAACGGGTTGGGGTTGCTAGGTGAAGGGCAGTGCCTGTTTAACGCCCTATTGACAGATTGGGTGGTTTTTCAACGTGTTGGACTGGAAAAAATACAATTTTGTGTCGGTTGTTAAACTTTAAGCTGCTTTTAACAAGATTCATCAGATTTTTAAAAAGGTTTCAGAGGAAAATTATTTCAAATAGTTCCCACTGTGTGGCAGAAAAGTGCCACACTTTAAATAAAATGTTATTGCACTTATTAATTTACTATCAGCCAGATCTGGCAACCCAGTTTAACATCAACCTGCCAATGGGACTGGAGATGGAGATTAGCCATCTGGCTGTAATCTCCTGTATTTACATGTAAATGTTCATTAATATGCAGTGGAAGTATAAACATTTTTAAAACTAAGTTGTGAAATTACAACTTGGAAGGCTTTGAAGTGTTTCTACATCCAGACACCAAAAAACATCGACTTAATGCCAAAACCTGGCTGTTTTTAGAACAAATGTGTAAAATGTTCCTAAAAACATTTAAAATCAGCTATGAAACAGGAGGTGAACCTTTTCTCCACTGGGTCCGGCGGGTCCTACTGGGCCGAGGGGGCCGGGCGCTCCCTGTGGAGGGAACAAAGACAGTCAGCTCATCCAGAGCAGTGCGCCGTCGGCTCAGACGAGCCGGGACAAGCCGTGAGCCGCACCGATCCATCATCAGTTTATTTTAAACGCCTTTGTTCAGGGCTGAGGCAGAGGAAAACTCGGTGGAGGATGAACTCACTCTTGCTCCGTCGTTTCCGGGCGTACCTTCTGATCCCTTCTCACCGATGGCTCCCTGAACAGAAATCACAAAAACAAACCGTTTGCTTCCTTCTTCATCCTCCTCCAGGGAAGAACCTGGCTCTGAGGAACTCACCCGATCACCCTTGGGCCCAGGAGGTCCAGAGATTCCTCGCTCTCCTGGCATCCCTTGAAGACCAGGAGGACCGACGTCCCCCAGCGTGCCGGGCGGACCCGGACTGCCCTGCAGCCACATTTTGGATTGATGACGTATATTCTCAGTGAACTGAAGCTAAACGACGTTTTTAACTGAAAACTTGATTTTTACAGTAATCTGATTACATCCAGTAATTAGATTAAAGTTGTGTTATTATTTTAGTTTTAAAAACATATGTTGTTGTTTCCTGTTGTTACACAAACATAGACAGCAGAGAGATGTGAGTCATTTAAACACGACAGTCAGGTCTGCTGTTCCCTCCATGCCGATGATAAAGTGTTATTGTTACATCTTTGAAAATAAGGGAAACAGAAGAACGAGAGATTTTCTAAACTTATTCAGATCGCAATTTCCTCAAAAACACCAGATTTAAGGAGCCATCTTGGATCAGTGGTGCTACCTTTGGTCCGTCTGGACCTGGCGCTCCAGGAATCCCTTTGGGTCCCTGCAGGCCGGATGCACCCAGTTCCCCTCTCTCTCCAGGGATTCCTCGCTCGCCCTGGAAGATACATCATCATTTAATCTAAACATCAATTTAGATTTTATAATTTTAGATCATTTAGATTCACTGACCCTCGGTCCAATTTGACCAAGTGGACCAATTTCTCCAGGAATGCCCTGAAAGCAACACAGAGGTGAGTTACTGACTAGAAACCTTGTGGATAAAAATGTTATTTTTGTTGGACTTACTTGGTCACCTGGTTTACCAGACTCTCCGGGGGGCCCTTGGTTTCCTGGCAAACCCTACAGGCAAATAAATAAGAGATGAAACAATGAAAAACCAGGGTAGACGAACCATAAGAAGATCGTTCTCGTCCAGTTTATATCTCTAGGATGCTGTGAAGGTTTTGTTATAGAGAAAATAAACTCAACGCACCGGGAATCCGTTCACGCCAGGCGGCCCCTGCTCTCCTCTGTCTCCTGCGGGGCCCTTTGGTCAACAAAAGTCATTTTTTAGGTCTAGAAATGATGCATGAAGTTCATAACACATAACGATACGTACAGGCGGGCCGGGCGGGCCTGCAGGGCCAACTTCTCCATCTTTTCCTGGAGGTCCCTGATGGCAAAGTGACAAATAAGTTCATCACAGAAGGTAAACGGCCTAGTTAAAGTTGGAGGAAATGACTTACTCTTTGACCAAGAACTCCTGGAGATCCTTGTTCGCCTGTTTTTCCAGGATCACCCTTTATGTGAAAAACATATTTAAAGTCAGAAACAAAATGAGATTTTAGCTGAAATGTGTAAAAATGAAGGAGAAGCAATCTTACGTTGAAACCTTTGGGGCCCGGGGCCCCCATGGTTCCCACTGGGCCTCTATTACCAATCGATCCTGCGGGGCCTGGACGTCCGTCTTCACCGGACGGACCCTAAAAACAACGCACCGCGTATTTTAATCAGAGAATCAAAACTTCAAAGTAAATTTAAAGACAGTGAAATGAAAATAGCTCCAGAGCGTAAAGTTTTAACATGAACTGTTTCCTGCGCTCCAAACAAGGCTAACCATGCTAACGGTTAGCATCGTCATTGTTGATACCAGACTCAATAATGTTGATACGTTTGTGGTCCTTCATTATGAACGTAAAGAAGGAACATTACATTTAATCTCCTGGTAAAATTATATCTGTTAAAACTACAAAGTTGACTCCTTTTGTGTAACTGCACCTAACGCAGCTCATGCTAACCGCTAAAGCTAAAGGTGCTAATGATTAGCTAACTTTTGATATGATGTGTAGTTTTCCCAAAAGTATGGAGAAATTTAATCCACTGGTAAATTTCTATCTGTTAAAACTTATTTTATAAAGTTATCCTGCTTTATAATCCCTCTAGGTAACTGAACTTAATGTAACTTATTCTAACTGCAAAAGCTAAAGATGCTAATGATTAGCAAGGCTAACGTGTGCCTTTCTCCAGTCTAACTTGACTGCTTTGTTTTATAACTATGATAAAACACTTGACTTAGAATCTCTCTGTGTGATTTTACTGAATTGACTTCATATTTCTGTATGTAAACTAGATTTTTTATTCTAAAGTAAATTAAAAGAGCTTTTATTGTAAATTAAAAGAGCTTTTATTGTAAATTAAAAGAGCTTTTATTGTGAATTGGGGAATCATAATTGTTTATAAATTCAATCTTACAGATTATTCATATCTAATTACATCCAAACACGTTTCTTATTGATAGAAATGTTGATTTGCTGATTTTGCTGCAGTTTAAGCTAGCTGCTAAAGCTAATGATGCTAATGGAGGTTACTGTTGCCATGTTCTGCATAACAGCCTCATTCAGTTCAAACATAATGCAGGGATTAATGTGCATGTTAACAGGAAACACAGAAATATAGAAACTAAGGAATATTACAAGATAAATACAAAAGGTAAAAATGGTATTCTAAAAAAATGGTGTATGAAAAAACGTAAAGGAGAAACATTAAAATAAAGCTTACTGAGATAAAATGATAAATTTGCAGACATGTTAATCACTGAGCCAATCCTACATTTAAACATCTATCTGTGATTTTGGCTTTGAGTCGCCCCTGCTAACCAGTGAGTAAGTGACGTACCAGTGGCCCTGGCTTGCCTTCTGCCCCCTGGACTCCTGGGGTGCCAGTAAGACCCTGTGGAAGATTTACCAAATACAAAGTAGTGATTCCTCAGACAGAACCAGTAAGATTTAACCAACAGGTGAGATCCAGCAGTTTGAAGGTAAAAGACAGCTCTTGTGTTACCCTTGCACCTGGTAGACCAGGCTCCCCTGGACGGCCCGGGTCCCCTAGAGAACCTTTAGGGCCCGGCGGGCCAGAAATGCCACGATCTCCTTGAGCACCCTTTCCAAAAGGAGGGAATTACTCTTTAGTTATATGAATCAGATAAAATAAGACAGGAATATTCACAGCAAATGTACAATACCTTAGGTCCTGGCAGGCCATCAGCACCAGGGAAACCTCTGTTTCCAGGAGAACCCTGAAAAACCGACAAGGGTTCAGATCAGTCCAGAGTTCACTCAGGCACCTGATAATCCCAAAGGAAGACATTTCTGGGCAGCTGGTCCTGCACAGACCAGCAGCTCTGGTCAACAGGTGGACTTGTCTTGACCAATGAGAGTTAACCAACATCGTCTATGCTAGCTCATCCTGGCAGCTTTAGCTTTAGCAACCAATGGGGAAGGAGAAGGACTCAGTCAACATCCCTGTTCAAAATAAGACCAAAGGTCATGGATGGACCGATTTGGTAAGAAGGATTTGAACTTGTGAATGTGAACATGAATAAAAAATTAGGACTTTTGAAAACCCTGTTGTGAAATTATGGGATTATTTAGAACAAGGTACTGTTGTGAACAAAATGGCGACTCACTCTCTCACCGACGGGCCCTGGAGGGCCAACCGAGCCGGGATCTCCACGCGATCCTCGCTTTCCTTCCTCACCCTGGGGTCCTATCACTCCCTGGGAACCTGGTGGACCCTAACAAAGACAGAAACACAAACCAGAACGGATCCGAACGTTAGAAAACTGCTCATCAGGCTCAGGTAATCGGCTTTTTTTCAATGGACTCTCACCGGTTCTCCCTTTGGTCCTGCTTCACCTTTGAAACCGGGAACTCCAACGTCTCCCTTTGGATGGAGGTCAGTCTCATTAACATGAGTGGAGATTTAACAGAGGTCCAGAAACAGGTGAAAACTTTAGAGTCAGCTCACCCCCTGTCCTTTAATGCCAGGCTGACCGGTGCTTCCCTGCGGTCCTGGTGGGCCGGACGGTCCAGGGTGGCCTCCTGGACCTTGTGGGCCCAAGTTACCCTGTGAAGAGAGACCCGTTGGTTGGTTGGTTGATTGGTTTGTAGTAAAGAATGAAGCTCAGTTGGAACTGAAAAACGTTTACACACCACTGGTCCTTTGGTTCCTGGGCCTCCATCTGTACCCATGGGTCCCTGTGAACACAAAGCTCCTAACGTTATGTCTGCTCACAGCATTACATCCATTTAATGCCCTCTCTATGTGCTGCAGTATAAGAAATGCCAGATGCTGACCCTCAGTCCAACTGGTCCAGCTCTGCCTTGGTGACCGGTCTCTCCTCTCTGACCCTGAGGGCCTTCTGGACCTCTGACCCCTGTGGGACCAGGCTGACCCTGTGAAAGACGACCACCATGTACAATAAGCATCATGAAGTCTGTATGTGTCATGTTGTCATGAAACTCAGTGTGTTTCTGTACTTGCCTTCATTCCCGGGCCTCCTGGATAGCCGGCAGGACCGCTGAGACCCAACGGGCCCTGAAGTCCGACAGACAAGAGAATATTACAGAGTTATACTGATGAAATTATTAATTAGGATGGCAGACAGACAAAAGCCTGACCTAAAACTGGCTTTATGGACTGTCTTAACATGGTGAAGAAAATGTTTTTCTAAGGAGATTCTGAGAAACGTTGCTGTTATTCACAAAAGGCTCAGGAATTTCTGATCATACAAACAAAAATTCAAACCAATGAACCTCAAAGGTGCCAAAACATGTTTTCTGTCTGGTAAGTCTTTCAGACACGAGGGCAATCCATTTGATAACAGGTTAGCAGTGGTTAGCACACTCCTGCTAATCCACCAATGCGCTAAAGTGTCCAGCATTTTTGCTAACTTTGAAAACATTTAGCGCACTTAGCTTCCCTACATTTATTTTTCCAGATAAATCCTAAAGCGATTTAGCTAAAGTTGAAAATGTTTAGTACTTTGCTTTGACAACAACTGCTTTTGCTTAAACCAGTAAACTGTCGCCACCTGCTGGCCAGGAGGGATAAAAAAGATGAATGATTGTAATGTTGGAATCGCGCCTCAGAAATGCCAGCTGCTTTTATCTGGCATGGTTTTGTTTGGTAAATAGTCTAACCACTCACCAGTGGACCAGGTTTCCCGATGTTGCCAGGCATGCCACGCTTCCCCTAACAGAAATTGAGTTTCATGTTTATGAGTGTTATTTTTACAATTCAGTGTCTAATAAAAGTAAAAGTTAGCATGAAGAGACGTACTGCCACTCCACCAGGTCCGGGCCGGCCTCTTTCGCCGGGCATCCCAGCAGGACCCTGTTAGTTAAACACAAATAAATTACCCATCCATAAAAGTGATTTCATTAAATTTACACTTTCATGCTTTATGCTTCTAAGAAAAACAAAATGTATTTTAACTCACCATGGGTCCCGGTCCTCCCATCGGGCCAGGCGGGCCTGTAGCCCCCTACAAAACCAGATGAACCTCATTTTATTGCTCAGTAAAGATGCAGCATCAACACACCGTCTCTGTCAGTCTTAATGACGGTTCAGTGGGTACAAGGCGTGCCTCAGGGACGACTCCTCGACTCCTTTCTATTTCTGTTCCTGCCTGGTTTGAACACCAGGCAGGAATAAAATTATTTGATCAATTCTATGCAGATGACACTCAGATGAGTCCATAAATCTGAAAATAAATCCTATTGTACTGTCTTCCCAAATTATTTCAGTGTAGTTGGACAGATTCCTGGAAGTTTGTTGTATAATGAAGAATTTGATTCCATTTATGTTGCTGCTCCAGTTAAAACATTTTCAGACTTTAGATGTTAGCACCATTATATCAAACAGAACTTAGTTTTTATAAACCTAATTTGATGTGACAATTTCATAATCAACCTCTTGGCCAGGGGTTCCCAAAGCGGAGGTCGGGGCCCCTGGGGAGGTTGCGGGACGTCAACCGCAGGTCGAGAAGTGATTCTCAGCATCACAATGATGTGAGCCATGAGGTGTGAAAGGCCATAAATAAATGTACCCTCAAATATCTCATTAAATAATGAACAGTAACACTTTTAATCATTTAATTAAATAAATTAATTTAAAAATGCAGTTTATTATTTAGGGGGCGCTATAACCACGACACATCAGATCTGCTGCTGAAAGCAAACCTCAAGTTTCCAAAGAGCGAAATGGATAGTTACCATGGAAACAATGGCCAATGCAAATTGTTCTCATTATTGTCATTAAATCTTCAAACCTTCAGAAAACGATAAGATTATTTTTTACCTTGGATCCCACAGCTCCAGTTTCACCCTTTTGACCAAGAGGCCCAATGTGACCCTAAAGGCCAGAAACAGAGAATTCAGTGAACAAATTCAATGTTAATCAGATTTTTAACAAACGTCTAAAAGAAACGAAAATCAACCGAATCCATTTCTAGAACGCCTTGATTAATAAAATCATTTTAAAGTTTGTTGTTACTCACTCGATGGCCCTTCAGGCCGGGCGGACCGGGCGTTCCAGGAAACCCTCTTGGTCCCTAAATATGAACGAAATGTGAGATTATTTATGGGAAATGAAGATTTTAGTAAAATAAACTCTGTTGTCTCCAAAGTTACCGAGGATCCAGGGAATCCAACTTCTCCAGAATTTCCTGCTCTGCCAGCTTCTCCCTGGATGAGAAAAGACATTTACAATCTAAGGAGATGCAGGAATGTTTAATGAGTTTAGAAAGTGTTATTCTATAATTAGTTCTCATTTATACCAGGCTTAAATAAACTGTAAAATTTTCCATTATTTTACAGTAAATCCATTTTGTTCCTTTTGTGTTTTTAAATATTTTAAATACTTGTACTTCCAGAGCCAAACATTTTCTGTGCTGTAAATAAACCTGAAATCAGACAATCAGCTTGTAAGCTGTGTTTTTTTATGCAAATGAAGCACATCAGGCTTGACCTTTCACCTCTACGAAATGTTTTCCTCAGAGGAAGTTCAGGACCTTTTTGATGAACCTGTTTTTTCACGCAGACAGTTGACATTTCTGTCCCTGTTTAGGGTTCATTCACACCATTCCTGTTTAATCCAACTCCAGTCTGTCTGCCTAGTCAAAGTTCGGTTTGGTTGGGGAATGCTGATCAAACTCTGGTCGGCCTACAAACCTCCGTCTCGGTTCGGCTGAAGTGAACTTTGGTGCAGTTTGAATGTGAACACCAAGCGAACCAGAGCCCGCTCAAGCGCAGGGCATCCTGGGTAAATACAGCCAGAACAAACCGGCTAGCTTAGCGCTAGCAGGAGAAACAGCTCATAGATTTTAGCCAAAGACAAACAACTAATCATCCAACTACTAAAATCTGACGACACTCCATTTTGTTTACATGTAGTTGCTCTCAGTGTCTTCAGAGGTTTTCATGTCGTTTCCTTCAGTGGTTCTTGGTGCAGCGCCCCCACAGGCCAGGAGGGGAACAGGTTGCTCAAAGGGTTTGGTTGGTTTTAATATCTCATCATAAAAACCATCTTTGGTAGGTTGGAGTGGTGCTGGCAGAGCAGAACTATGCCTCGTTTCCACTGAGTTGTGCGGTTTGGTTCACTATTCTGTCTGTTTACATTTTAAATATTCTTGGTCAAACTTCAGTTGTTCATCAATAGGATGATGGTGGAGCTACGACACCTTCAGGTACCCGTGTCTGTTGACTGTGTCCAATCAACACCGTCCACTGATTGGAGGACAGAGTGAGACGTGTTGGTTTAACTTTACCTGCCCTGTGAGAGTCCAACTCCTGAAAACGGCGGACCGTAAGTTACTGAACCACGTCGATCCGCTCAGAGGAAACGAGGCAGAGTGTCCATCTCTGCTCTCTAGATTTCACTGAGTTTATTTTGATTTTATGGCTGCAGAGTTACAAAGACAAAATGTTTCTGCTCCTTTGTCAAAGACATATTCAACATTAAGTGGCACTTGTTTTGTGTTATTGTAAATGTTTTAACAGGGTTAAAGTTCTCGAACGCTGCAGACACTCACATCTTCGCCTGGTTTTCCTGGCGGGCCCTCCGGTCCCCTCTGCCCTGGCGAACCCTGATAAGCAAAAACATGACATTAAAATATCACAATGAATGATTGATCTGTAGTACACAGTAAAGTTAGAAAAAGGTCTTTGTACCATGTGACCAGGATCACCAACTTCTCCGGGAGGTCCTTGTGGTCCAGGGTGACCCTGTCAAGGCAGGATTAACACGTTTCAGGACAAACAGAGCGAACATGCAGCGATCATTAGGTAGGAGACGGACTTACAGGTGAGCCGTTTGGTCCGATTGGGCCTCTGGGTCCAGCTTCTCCCTGAAACAAACATCCAAAGGATTAATTTCAGGAGCTGCTTCATATTTATGGTGGTGCAACTGAATGTTCCCAAATGATCTCCCTAAGAAACCAGCAAGAAACATGCAACATTTGATACTTTGGTTTATTTCTTCAACTTTTAATAATAACATCTATCCATTGGTCAATAGTTTGGTTTAACACAGAGACAAATCCACCAACGGATTGTATCAGTTAACCTAATATGGATGTTTTTTCCTGTGAGAGGAAGCTGGAGTACCTGGAGAAAACTTTCATATTCACGTTGAAACTATGCAAACGTCACAGAGTTAGAGCCGAGCCAGCACCGCTTCCGGCACCTTCCAACCTCCAGATCATTCTCAGAACCAAAAGGTGTTTACGAGGCTGAAGGAGTTTCAGAAGAACGGGACAGAGTGATCCAGAATACAGTTCCTCCAGTAAACTCTGGGTCAGATCCGAGGCGTCTCTGCAGTGGAACATGGTTGGAAAACCTCCAAAGGGACTCAATTCATCGTGAAGAGTTGCTCCGATCTCCCCCCAACATGAGAGACCTCCTCACCGTTCCTTTACCTGTAAAGTTCAACAGAGATGAACTGGGCGAGTCTCAGCTTCACCAGGGTTATGGTCTCTACGTTTGCGTTCACACCAGTCCGGTTTAGTCCACTTTAATCCAACTCCAGTCCGTTTGTCTGGGAAGTCCAGTTCAGTTGGTGGGGTGTGAACACTAACTGACCTCTGACCTCTGGTCTTCTAAAACTTCGGTCTGGTTTGGTTGAAGTGAATGCCAAACGGACCAGACGCCGCTCCAAAAGCAGGAAGTGGACTACAGCGCAGGACATCCTGGGTAAACACAATCAAAGCTAACGTGCTAGCCTAGCGCTAGCAGCAGAAATGGCTCCTGGTCTTTAGCCAAAGACTAAAGAGAAATCCTGACGCCTCCATCTTGTTTCCATCTGGAGAAGAAGGAAGTTGCTCTCAGTGTCTTCAGAGGTTTTTGTGTCGTTTCCTTCAGTGGTTCTTGGTGCAGCGCCCCCGCAGGCCAGGAGGGGAACAGGTTGCTCAAAGGAAAGTAAACTGTATCAACTGAAAATGTAACTTGTTGAAACTTTGGTGTCCAGTTAAACCTGTCTGACAGGGGAAACAACAAGTTCAATTCATGATTTAAAGGTTTTCGTGTTCTTGGTGTTTTGTCTCCATCTAGTGGTCATTGTTATGCCTAATTTTGTAAATTTGCATGTTAAATATGTAAATCCAAAAAGTAATGACTTGTTTTCTGTAAAAGATGCAGCTCAGCAGGTTACTTGGTTTTCACAACTGGAGCTTTTATGTTGAAGGAAGTCAGAAATGTTCACCATCTAGAGAAGATTCCAGATCTTTAACCCTAACAGCAAACCAAACAACTTCCCCTCTGAGGGCCCAGAAGGCCGACATCAGAAACCAGATCCTGATGTTCTCCATGTGGAACCATAACCCCCAGAGCCGTCCCTGCTGCCGCGGCGCCGGCCGGTTCTTACCCTGGCTCCACTCAGCATGTGCTGCGGTCCTGTTTTTGAATCCATTCCTTGAGCCATGTGCGCTCCCAGCCCCTGCAGACGACACGTTTCAGGTTAGATCAGGCTGCTTCCAGCTGCGAGCTGTTCAGACGCCGCGGCTCCTCTCACCCCCGGGTGTGACGGGGGACCCGGAGGTCCCGGCTCTCCAGGCTGACCCGGAATACCCGGCTCTCCATCGAACCCTGCCAGTCCTCGCAGTCCCTTTAAAGTAAAACAGACGGACTCAGACCGACTCCAACTGATTCTCCTCTGGTGCTGAATGTTTTTATCAAACTGAAACATGGAAATAAAAGTCAGAGCTGCCAGACTTGGTCTGATCCCACTGATCTAATTTTGTTTGTTTTGCTTTGGATAAACTAAAAACCTGAAGCACAAATGGAGCTGAACCTCACATTGTTTGTGGAGTTTCGATAATTCATTTGTTCTGCTGTGGAAAGGGTTGCAGCTTGTGGGATTATTCTGAAACTAGCATTAAAATCACCCAGAGTTTAATCTCAGAGCCAATAACAGCTGACCAGATGACTTCAAGATGATTTCACAAACACTTAAAAATCAGGAGGTCAGAGGTCGTTAAAAGTTTAAAACCAACTAAAACGACCAGGAAGTCAGGATGGGGATATAAAACAGGCAGCATCAATCCGCTAGCAGTGGAGCTAACATGCTTTAGCATTTTTACTAACTGACAAACACACTTCGCTATGAGGAGCCGTTTAAGTTACACTGTCAAAAGTTAACAGCTATAATTTTGTTTTTTTATTCCTAAGAGACAAAAATTGGGGCTTAATATTTCAGCCATAGGTTATTAATTTATAAATGTCACAGCTTCATACTAAACCAAGCTAAATATTTAGTTAACTAACAACATATTAAGCTCCAAATTAAATATTTGACTTGGGAAATAGTTCAATGTCTGTTTAAACCTTTGCATAACACTTTAGATGTTTGCGGTCAAAAAACTTTTATTGAGGCAAATTAAACATTTAGCTTGCTAACTAAATATTTAGAGTGCAAGCTAAATGTTTACTTAGCAAGCTAAATATAGCTTTAACCTAAATATTGAGTTTCAGACTAAATACTGACTTAGCTAGCAAGGTAAATATAATTTGAAGCTAAATATTTAGTTAACAAGCTAAATACTTAGCTTCAAACTAAATGGTTAGTTTGAAGCTAACTGACCCAGGTCTGTTTTTAGGAATAAAATACAATTAAAAAAAGAAAAATATGCTGGGTTGCAGGTAACAATTTCCCTTTAAAGTTAAAAAAAGGGCCACACAAAAGTTTGCCAAGGCCTGCAAATGGCCCACGAACCTCACTTTGAACACCACCGCTTTGTATGAATGTCTGTGTATAATTTAACCTGCTTCAAAGAATTATTACAGGTAAGAACAATAATTAAGCTGTTAAAAGCTTAAATCAATGTGACTCTCATGTCAATGATGGAAACTTCAGATTGATTTTGTTTTCCTGAACCAGACGTACGGGTCTTCCTTTGTTCCCGTGAGGTCCTCTGTGTCCTGGTGGCCCCGGCGGCCCCTGTCAGACAAAACGAGCATTTCAAACCAGCAGATGAAAACAGGGTGAGCTTAGCAGGAAGTGACATGTTTGGGCGTAACGGAGAGGCGGAGCGACGCACCATGGGTCCAGGTCGGCCTCGGACCCCCGTCACCTGCAGAGAAAAACCCGTTAGATCTATGAAACCAGAACCGCTTCAGAGATGTGCAGCTCTACTCACGTAAGGAACCTCTCCTGGTTCTCCTTTCTGACCCTGAGGACGCAGAGAGAAAACGTCAGAGAAACGCTGGCAGCGCCAGGCGGGCGACACGAAGCAGGAAACGCCGCCTTACCTTGTAAATTCTGCCTCCGCCTGCAGGACAGAGAAAACATTTCAGATCAGCAAAGATGGTTCAGGTTTTTATTTTCTAAATTAATCATTTATCGCAGTCTTATCAAGAAAATAATTTGTCATGTTGTTATGATAAAACCCAAACTGTCCATATTGTTGGGATTGTTTGTTTTTCTATTTTCTCCACTGAAAGCACCGATAAAAGATGAAGATACGATTAAATGTTATTTGTGCAGTTCAGTGACACAAATAACTCAATTTAACTGGTGTCCTAAAGAAGTGTTTTACAAATGAGAAGGCCTGTTGCAATAATCAATAAGTCAACTAATCACATGAAATATTAAAATGAGCTCAATAATTTCCATCTATATAATTGATCTTTTTTTCTCTTTCCAAACACAAGATGATAAAAGTCTAAAGTCTGAAAAAGCCATTTTTTAAAGGACAATTTAAAACCATTTCACTTATAATCTGTCAAAATTAAAAAAAAAGATTAAAAAAAAAAGATGTTGAACGAGCATGCCACACTTTTCAGCAGGGCTGGGCAACATGGATTCAAAGTTTTATTACTATTATTATATTTTGTGGTTTCAAGTAGTAAAAATGTAGTAAACTATAATATTACTATCATTTATCACACAGATAATGTTTTAGATAATTTTCTAGTAATATAATGGCAATAATGCAATAATAATAATAATAATAATAATAATAATAATAATAATAATAATAATAATAATGCAAGAACACATTCTCAAAGATCAATAAACTTTAAATTCTAACAAACATTTAACACTGGAAAAGATTTTAAATATTCAAAATAAATAAAACAACAGAAACTACAAATAAAATGAGTTAAGAACAAAATTTCAAAAGTTGAGACCAAAACACCAAACTGAGGAGAAAAATGATAAATCACACAACTGGACATTATTTATCAGGTGACTGATTGATTTATTGTGGCCAGCCTGTTTGATCTAACCAGGGTGTCCAAAGTGTGGCCCGGGGGCCGTTTGTGGCCCCTGGATTAGTTTGTGTGGCACCAAGTTTTGTAATTTTTTTAGGATGATATTTTCCGCTGGAAGTTTACATCTTCATAAAATGTTCAACAGAAATATTCTTTCTTTAGTTGGCTTCTATTATTATTATTATTATTATTATTATTATTATTATTATTTATTCTTACCTAATAATAAGTTGTGTAAAAAACATCCAGCGGATTTTTACTAAAAACCAACTTGGTCACAGCCGTTCATTATATTTGGACAAATGAAGCAAAATTTGTAGAACATTTCATTTTATTTTCTGGGGAAAAACTAAAAACATTTTATAAATTTAAAAAATTGAAAGTAATAGATCTAAAAAGTTAAGGCAAATATTACATGTTTTATTGTTTGTTTTGCAGGTAAAAGGAAAATAATTCACAAGAACATGTATTTTTTTAATTGGGGGGAAAAAAAGAAAAAAATGGCCCCTGAATATTTTCAACTCGGAGCTAAAAGTGATCAGACGTCAGTTTAGCTCGTTTTGAGGTTTTAGCGAAGCGCCGTAGGAGCGACTTCCTGTCGGAGGCAGCTCACCGACGCTCCCGCCGCCGCCGCCGCCGGTGCTGGGCGAGTCGCCCTGGCAGACGGGGCAGCACTCGCCCTCCGGGATGTACAGCTTCTCACAGTTGGTCACGTCGTCGCACTGGATGTCGTCGCACAGAACGCTCCCCTTGTCGCAAACGCAGATCCGGCACGGCGTCGGCTTCCAGATGTCGTTGTTGGTGTAGATCTGGCCGTCCTGTTCGCAGCTGCCGTCTGAAACACACAGGAAGAGGAAGATCAGCTTCTGATGGAAGGTTCTGGAAAACAGGCGGGAAAGGTCCGGCTGTCACTAACAGAGCAAGACGTCAACCTTCTTCATTCTGAGAATAAAGTCACAGTATTAAGGAATCACGTTGTGTGACAATAGAAGAATAAGGTCATAATTTTATAATAATAAATTAACTTTAATAGAATAAAATTATACAATAAACTCCAAATACTACAAGGAAAAAGTGGAACGACAAAGAAAATATGAGAATTAAGTTGTGATTTTATGATAAATTAATTTTTACCACAAAGTCGAAATGATCGGAGAAAAGTTATAATTTTATCAGAAAAGATTAATAAGAAAATAAAATCGTATGAAAATAAAGTCAAAATAATATGAGAATAAATTCATAGTTATTCTAAAATAAAGTCATAAGACTAGAATAAGGAAATTATGACAATTCCTAAAAAATAATTTTATAAATTCAAAAATAATAATTAAATGAAATGAGGAACATTTAGTATCTTGTGAAGTTATATTTTGGTATTGGTTTTATAAATAAGTAAATATTTTATCTTTTAACATCATCAGCATGAAACAATAATTATTAGCAAAACTTTTAGATAATTAGAAGAAAGAATCAGATTAAACTAGTTGGTATCAGCTTAATAAATATCAAAACTGTTTTCTCATAATTTTACAACTTTATTCTTTGATATTCCATCTTTGATTCACTGATATTCTGATTATTGATAATAATATGATTTTGTTCTAAGAGACACTGAACGCCGTTTTTCTGATTCTGTTTCCCAACTCTAGAAAAACCGGAACCGACCGGAACCGACCGGGCGGTTGCTAGGAAACGGGCGGTTGCCTTCAGGAGGCGGGGCTTCAGAGTGACAAACGAGCCAAACGCTCCAGCAGAAACACCGTTTCACGTTTAAACGTCTCACAGAAGGTTTTTATTTTACACGACTGAGCTGCTGTTTCAACCCGGCTGCAGTTTTACACAATCACAGTTTAAAATGTGAAGATTTTCTCAGATTAGCCCCAAAGTTCAGCTTAGAGAGATGATGTCACACAGGTAAATGTTCAGAGTTTTACACCCACAGATTAATCTCCACATGTACATATTATACTTGAAAATGTGAGTATTTTTCTCTACTTTTGGCCAATGCAGCTCCCTTTAATGCAGGACTGATAGTGTTCAGTCAAATCAGCTCAGAGTGAAGATAAATATTATATTTCAGCTCCAAACTCATCATGAACCGTCTCTTTAAGTGATCATCTGTCCTACATAAAACACAGCAGACATGAAATGTTCCACGTTCAGCCACCAGGTTGGAGATCTCACAGGTGAAGAAGTCTTTTAGTTTTATAGTTTTGCTCCAGTCTCTGATTGTTTGCAGCTTTAATTCTTCCTGAAGTTTCAGATTCTTCAGTTACTCAGCAGTAATCTGAAATGTTCTGGTTCTGCATGTTCTGCTGCTGCACAAACAGCATTAATGTGAAACGCAGGTTGCCTCCATGTGCTGCACGTACCGAGAAAAGAAGGGGCCTGGAAAACGTCTCCGTCTTCCAGACATGAGGTCATCCCTCCACAGGAAACAACCGACAGGCGAGAAAAACTTACAAAAAACTTCAGGTGTTTCATATGAACTCTGGAAATAATGGTTCAGAACCAGGAACAGAACCTGCAGATATGAGACAGAGGACAGAAACGGTCCTGGCGCAGAGAGGACGACCTCTGACCTCTACCTGTTTCTGCTGCCAACAGCAGGTGGCAGCTGTGAGCTTCAGGCTGCAGGTGAGCCAGGTTAGCAGCACAGACAGAAAACGGCCATGTTTCACTGCTGTGTTGTAATTCTCAGCTCAGAATCATACAGAACGTCCTGGTTCTGGCCCATGACACGCCACGATCCTTTACTTTTTCAGCCAGTCATGACCTTTGACCTTTAGCCTGGTAAGTGAACCCTGGAGGGTCTGAGATGTTTTCCTCTTGGGAATCATTTTCCTCTCTGGAGGTGAAGCTTTTCAGACAGTTTGGACCTCAAAAAGCAATATGAAACAACAAAGCTTAGTTTTAATGAACTTCCTAATTTATTTTCATTTTGATTAATAAATGTGGAATTTGTGTGTTTTTGGTCAGATTTACATCATTTTACAAACTATTAGATTATTTCTAATACCTGCTGAAGCCAGGAGCCGATGCAGGGTGTACTTTCTTTTTACTGTAATGGTTTTAATAAACCACATCAGACCAGACAATCTCCAACAAACCTCCACAGTTAAGCATCAACCAACATAAATAATTAATTCATATTGGGAGAAAAAGAATAAACAGGCTAATTAGAGCAGAAAATTACACAGCAAAGAGAAATAATTCATCTCTGTGTTTATAGTTTATTATTTACCTGAACATCGATGAAGGAGTTTATAAATATTAGTTATCTTCACAACAAATTTGGAAATCAATAACTGATAAATATATGTAAATAAAACAAACCCAAAGGAACCTGAATGAGTAGAAAGTTGTTTTCTTCTTGTAAATTTTGTAAAAGAAATGATAAAAAATGTTTTTTCACTATAATTTTACTTAAAAAAAATTAAAATAATAAAATGGCAAAAATGTATCTCCATTTTCTTTCTTGTTTAGGTATGAGCTAGCACTGCAGCACAGCTAGCTGTTGTAGGAAGTTAAAAAAGTTTCGAAGCTTCAATAAAACATCTACATGTTAGATTTTTTATTTACCCTTTTAACGGGTAACGACAACGGGTCAATGTAGTCAACGGTTACTACAAAGAAGTGAAATAAAGTTAATTAATCTGAAACATTTATGAGTGATTTAATCATACTAGCTCCAGTATGAACAATGAAAATAAAAATAACAGCTCAAAAGTATCTATTATTGAAGCTCAAGTTACAGGAAACAAAGACTTTAAGGCTACGTTAACACAGCAGGAAAACGTGATCATTTGACTTTTTATGGCCCAATTTTCACAAAAATAGGATCTGATTCGTGCCACAAGGTAAATCTCTGCTTAAACCAGTGGTTCCCAAACTTT
>NW_015113791.1:184118-199965 GCF_001443285.1 Poecilia latipinna
CTTAAACAATGGCTGAAAATGACCTGATGAGATCAGAGTCACATCCCAACATTTATGAATAAACTTTAAAATGAGTCCAAAGACGGCGGTGGCCATTTTTAATCGCATCACTGTGGGAACATGAACCGCTCACACACACAGGTCTGTTTAACCAGCAATATGAACGGCCACAAAATGGAGACTTTGTTTTTAATTAATTAGACAAATTAAAATGTTCTATAATGGAAAATATCAAATAAACAAAGTACTTGTCTTGTAACAACCATGCTGTTGGGTTTCTCTGTAGTTTTACAGCAAACAGGACCAGATTTATCAACTAAGCTCTACATAGAAACAGACGTTAGAGAATCTGCTCTTATTTATCTTATTAAACCTCAGTTGATACAGCAAACACTTTTAGAGAGAAACCCCAAATCCTAATCTTATTCCTGAGAAAAGGCGGAATATTTTTTCTTTTTCTTTTATTTGACCTCAAAAGAACGTGCAAACTTTCTTTTAATAACATGAAAAACTTTTTTCTTTTTCATCTACAATGATTTAAACTTCAATTTCCTACAAAAACCAAACTTCTGTTTGTACTGTATGCTTAGTTCACTGCTGGGAAATGAAAAAACATTTTCTGACCCACAAGTCGGTTTGAGTCGATGGGTTTGGACCAGTGGTGGAGAAAGTACTCAAAAAATGTACTTAAGTACAGTAACGAAGTACTTGTACTTCGTTACTTCCCACCACTGGTTTGGACGCCACTGGCTTAGATAATATTAATGAGGAGAAGGATGCATTTATCTCCTTCCTCCCTCACATGGAAACTGTTAATGATGCTATAACAAGATGGAAGCACCAAAATTTATCATAATTAGACGAAATTAGAGGTTTGGAAAATGCACAAAAGCAGCAAATCATCAGAATTGGACTGTATTGAAATGTATTGCTTTCTCCTCCCATCCGGAAAGCAACGAAGTTCTCAATAAAGTGACATTTACAGCTTTTTTATGTGTTTTAACGTATAACAATGACCACTGATGGTGTTAAAGCCTCCTGATGTCCATCAGCTTCGCTGCTCAACGTGAGAAACGCGTCTTCGTTTAGCAATCCTGCGTTTCTGCGCTGACACATAGAAAACGTCACACCGTCTCGGCGAGTTTTCTGGTTTTTTTTCCTGTTGTGGTTTGAAACGCCTCACGTCCACAGAGTTTGAAGTTTACTGGAAATGTGGGTTTTATTAAAAAAAAGTAACCACGAAGCCTCACGAAGTGGGGAAACGAAGAGCAACGTTCACTTTTCACCTCCTCGTTTTCCACCAGTCAGCTTCTCTGAAACATTCAGAGCTTTTCCATGACTCACGTGTCTGTTAGTCAGACATCACAATCATTACACCGAAAAAAATAAAAACTGGATCCGTTGTGTTCAGCAGGAAAGAAAAACCTTCGACTTCTGTGATGTAGCTGGCAGATGTGGGGAGCCGAGAGAAAAAGCGGCGGATAGTTTATGGATTTTTCCTTGGCTAATATGGAAATATTCATAACGTGTTTGGGGGGAAGCTTTGGCAGGAAGAGGTTAGAAAATGACCAAATGGAAACAGTGAGTCACTTCATTTTAAACACAAGAACAGGCTTTTGAAACAAACCAAACTGTCTTCTTATTTGAAAAATATGGGACGCCTGATTCGTCTCCGTTGTTCGTCTCTTCGCTAACATACGCTGGTCCAGATGAGCTACAGCTGCTTCCTGCCCTAAACTCCTCTGAGCCGCACAAAATCATAAATCTGCCTCTGGAGAAACTTTCAGCTTGACGAACAAAAACGTGCAGCCGGTTTGTTTTTGTCGCAAAGAAACATTTTCAGGGAGAATCGGGACCAAAGACAGAAACCAGGGCGGTCCAAACGTTTAGTCACGTTATCGAGTCAAAAGTCAAGAAGAAGAAGCTAAAGCTAAAACAGTAAATACAGTAGCCTGATTTTTTTTATCATTGTCCAAACATTTAAAAGGATTTTGCTTTATTAAACAATTTTATGTTCAGTTCTAAAAACAGGATTTATTTAACTTTCTTTGCAATGTTTAGCCAAGTTGAATAAATTAGATAAAAGGTCATTTGGCTGCAGCCGTAAAAATGTAAATGCGGCACTACTTATAAAAGTTTGGTTATAAAAGGATCAATACTTCATGTCGTCCTTAACATTTTCCATTCTAAGAAAAGTTTGTCGTAATAAACTCATTAAACAAGAATACGTTATGATTGTAACAAGATTAGCTGCTCATTAAACCAAAAAACATTTTGTTAGTTTCTTGTTTTATAACTTGTTTAAATGTTCGTTTCTCAATAAGGAGATTAATTTGGTAATTTTTTTAATTAGAAACTTTATTCTTAGTTTAAAAATAAAAAGTGAAAAAACTAATTTGTATTATTCTTCAACTGCAAACTTGGGATCCACAAAAAGTCAGTCCAAGGGCCACAAACGGCCCCCGGGCCACAGTTTGGACACCCCTGTTTTAAATGGCAGCGACAGAAATCTGATATAACGAGAAACTTTATCATTAATTCGATAAAAAAAACTAGATAAACAAGAAAATGTTTTCAACATAAAATTTTCCTATTCATAATGAGACACAATATTAATTGAAATGAGGATATTTCATGGTTTTAACAAGATAAAATACTTTTGAAACAAGAAAACGCAAAACATGTTACAAACTTTATCATTTTAACTAGTTTAAAAGGAGAAAATAAAATAAGTTTCTCGTTTGTTTTGTTTTTTACGTTTAGATGAGTTTTCTTGTTTTATATTTTTGGTAAAATATAAAAGTTTCTTGTTAGTTTCTCATCTGAACAGCAGAGTTTCTCCTCGTTTCTCTTTTTAAATCTTGTTGCAGATTCATTTCCCAGCTCTGTCGGTTAAACCCGTCTGTAGTTTGGTGATGTAAACGGATCTCTGGAAAACGAAGAAGGAGCTCTCGGTCCTCCAGTTGGTCGTCTGTTTTAAAGAGCCAGCCACAGTTATGAGCCGCTCTCATCCCGTGTTCGACCCACAGAGGATTGTGGTCTCTCTCTGAGCTCCTCCTCCTCCTCCTCTTCATCAGCATCCAGCCATCAAGCGTTTTTAAACCGAGCTGCTTGCCGTGATCTAATCTCTGATGCAGTTTTCTATCCTAAAATCGAGACAATCAGCCCTGAAGGAGCTTAATGAACAGCAGAGTCTGAACTCTCCGTGGTCCGGCCCGGGGCTTTCACTGAGGTCAGGGTCAAAGGTCAGAGCAGAGGGTAAATCTCTCTCATTGTTTATAGCGTTCAGCTGGAGAGAATCACGCTGATTTAACTGCATCTTTAAGTCCAAACAACAGAGACGACAGACCTGCATGAATCCTCGAGCCTCCCTCTAGAAACACACATAACTTTGTGTTTTAAATACCTTAAAATCCACTGACAGGCGCAGAGGAAACCATTTTAACACAACCAACAAAGTTTAAACATCCACAGCAACACAGCTTTTCTAAGCTCCTGTTGTAGCTAACGGTGCTGCAAAGCTAACGCTAGCTGATATGTAAACAAACTCACAATCAGTCAAACACATTACACTGTCCAACATTCAGCAAAATACAGTGTGATCAAGGTTTATATTGATAATTATTAGCTTCTATGCTAATAGACAGCTAACATTCTGTTAGCATTCCATTTGCTGTTAAGCTAACAGTTTATTAGCTGATATACTAACATTGTTTATAATACAACTAATACAACTAGCTATTATTGTTAGCTTATCATCTAAGTGTTTAATAGCTGTTCTGCTAATGGATAGGTGACATTTTATTAGCATTTAATTAGCTAAAGAGCAACAAGAGGCTAATGTTTCTGCTTGTGAAAGTTTCCAGATGTTTCCATCCAAATCAGACTTTGAAAACATTTTCTTCATGTATGAAAACTTATACCACAAATGAAAGACTTTCTAGTTAATACACTTGTAATGAGACAAAACTGAATTAAGAGCAACTCTTCAGCAACAGGAGCTTGTTTTAAGTCAATGTCAATGTCATTTTACAAGTCCAGTTCTAGTTTAATTAGCAGATTAATTAACTTTCAACACAGGAAAATGTCTTATAATAAGTAAAATAATCTGCCGGTGGAACTGGCATTTTTCATCAACATTGATAAACTATCTACTTAAACAAGCTCCTATATATTGCTAAAAAGTTACTTATAAGTCAGTTTTGTCTTCTTTCAAGTGTATCAACATATTTGTATTAGCAACTAAAGAAAAATCCACTTGGTAATATTTCGTGTTTTTGCAGTGTGGAGCAGAAAATCCAGGCAGTCAGACTTAATACAGCTTGGCTTTGGGAGCATTTTTTACAGTGCTGTGGGAGTGATGTGTGTGAGGGGCGACAGTAACTCAGCATTACGTGACATGAAGAGAATGTCGATGAGGCAGCGCTAACGGCTACTTTAAGATGCTTTCTGCCAGAGCGCCGCTTCGTCCAACAACACGACAAATTCAGGTTTTTAAGAGAAATAAATCTGTTTATCTGACGGTGAAACCAGGCAAACTGATCCCAGCTGGTATTCCTAAAGGGTGACGTCAGACATTCCAGATTTTACAGAGCCGTCGGTCAAACTTCGTCAGCAGGTCAGAGCGCCCCGGTGTTTTACGTCTGCTAAACAAACGGCCAGAGAGGAAACTGGTTTCCAGTGTAGGAAAATCCGTTTTCCTGATAAAACACACAGAAATGCAACAGAACCGAGCGGCTGGGCTTCGAAACCAAACCTAACATCTGGAACTCAGATTACAGCGACAAAAAACGAGGAGAAACCCACGACTGGAACCAGATTTTAGATTTATTCATCTGGTAGTAAATGCACTTCAACTTTTTCCAACTACAAACATATAAAAACATTTCACTGTAATTTAATGTGAAAAACAAAATGATCCACGATTCAGAACATTTCTACAAATAAAAACAGCTGCGATGGCAGCAAAACGCAGGATTGGCTGAATACTTTGTATAATGAACTTTTCAGGTTTTGTTTGTAGAAAAATGTTTTGAATCTTGTAGAATTTTTTCTACTTCACAATTTGTTGAATTCCAATGAAATATATTTATGTTTGTGGTTAAAATTTGACAAAATATAAAAAATATGAGGGGTGTGAATACTTTTGCAAGCCGCTGTAAATTTTTGAACATGAAATTATTTCTCCCAGTAAGGATTAAAAGCATTGCAACGCATATTTTCAGATTAAAATCTGGATTATAACGTCTAAAATGAAACTTAATTGATAAAAGTTTGATTCACTCGTGATCAATATCTGATTTATGTTGCCATGACAACACATTCATGCAGGCCTGGAGGCTGGCGAAGTTATCTCAGTTGGGTTTGTTGAGCCTTACGGCTCTCTGCCCAGGGCGCCCTGCTGTCCATGGGCGGCTCACAAAGATAAAAAACTGTTTATTTTGTCTTCAACAGGATATGAAACTCGTTATATTTCCTACTTAAACTTTTTGTGCATACAGACGTTATAGATCTATAAAATGCTTTTACATTTCTGCCAGTTCTGTGAATCAGTGACATGAAATTCCAACTTTTACAAGATTAAAACTACATCAGTTTGCTCCAATATGATGATTAAAGCAGAAAGTCAAACTGAATGTTAAACATCCTTAAATCCTTTTCCAGATTTTTGTTTTTTTGTTTTAAAATGATCTTTTCGACCTCGTTTATCTGGTTATGTTTTCAGTTTTCAGATATACCAAACACGATGTCGCCTCCCCAAATAAACCCAGCTGTCTCTACAAGACCGTCAGCATGCAAACACAACCAGCTGCAGCAACAAGTTGCTAACACTCTTAATAATAATAATTAAACTGAATGATTAAACAAGTCTTTTTGTTGTCCCCCATTTGACCTGGACTAAATTACTCTACAGTGAGAATGTAATTTCATCTTAATGACCTGTGAGCTTCTGCAGCTTTAATTAGTTCATGAAACACACCTGCAGGCATGAATGTAACGAACAGAACCGGGTCTAATGGATTCCAGTTCTGCTTTACAGTATTTAAATTAACCCCTCCCTCCCCTCTTTATGCTCTATAACTGTCTGCAGCCAAATGTGACTTTGGGACTTCTCGCCTTGAAGAACCTCAAACTGTTTTTAAGGCTCTTAACCGTTTTATGCTGATGACAAACAGCTGCATCTGTCTTTTAAGCCACACCAGTTTGGTAACTCATTTAATCTGGCGCCAGATTAAAGGCTGACTGGCTGATAATTTACGTTCTTTTTAATTGCAGTAAATCACAAACAATAATCAATAAAATTTAAAGTCGAACAGAATGGATCAGGATCTGAAGTTTCCTTCATCTCTTTCTGATGCTCATTCAGTCAGTAACACCATGGTGGCCCTCAGGGCTCTGCTTTAAGAACCTCTCATCTCACTGCTATATTTCTGTAAAGCCTCATAAAGTCTCTACACTGAACGGGATTATACGGCTGAAATTCTTGTTTGCCTCCATAACAGCAGATTCTGTCAGATCTGAAATATTTCAAGTAAAATGCAGCTTTTGAAGCTGAAATAACTTGTCATGATTTGCACAGCAGCCAGTCCAGAAGCTACATTTATTTTCCTTGGCGCTGATTGTTAAGGAAGGCTGAAGGTATTAGCTTTAGCAGCAGCGCTAACATGGTTGACATGCAAAGGAAGATTTAGTGTCACATCATAACTGATCAAATATTCTGATGCTTTGGAAACTGATACAGTTCAGTCCAGATGTGGAAATGTGACACAAACTGGATCTTTGGGGGATAAACAGAGCAGAACTGGGCCGTTCAGGCTGCTGTGAAAAAGACGCATTTTGGCCAAAAAGAAACTATATTCTGGTTAAACTGTCTGCTGTGTGAACGCAGCCCAAATGAGAAGATCCCAGATTACTGGGCTTTAACTGGTCCAGCACCATCAAACACCTGCAAACCTTTATGTCTACATGTCTCTGGTAGGTTGATGAGGTCACGTAACCATGGCGATCACACGGAAGCGATGGGATCAAAAGTAAAGTCTGTTTTGGTTAGCACTGAAGACGTTAGCTTTAGCGGTAGAGCTAATTTCATTACATTTGGATGTTTGAACAACAGCAAATTTACCATAATTATTCTTACTGACAAAATGTTTCTGATTTTTTTACGTAGTGAATCACTTTGAACTGCCGTGTTGCTGAAATGCGACATAAATAAACCTGATTGAAATCGTCTTCAAATGGATTTTAATTGGTCACTTTGTGAACTTAAAAGGTGTTTATAAATAAAGTTTTAACTTTCCCACGTTTCCAACCAGGTGTGTGTCAGTCGCTCCTCAGCTCTGCGTTGGTTCATGAGATCCCAGATGTTTGTCGTCGTCCAGTGCCACCGGCAGCAGATTTATTGCTCTGACCTCAGCGCTGCAGAACAACTAAAATGGCCGCCGGAGGCCCTTCTTTCCCAAATCCCACTTCTTCTTCCGCATTAATCTGGGTTTTCTCATATCCCCTCTTCCTTCTTCCTTATCCCTGTCAAAACAAGGTGATTTTCCCTGCACACGCCTTTTCTATTTTCTGCTTCAAGAAATAAAGCAGATGCTCTGAAGTCCAAGCAGAACCGGAACTTCACAGCTGAACCCAATTAGATTTCATTGGCAAACGTCTCGGGACATTTCTGCATCACGGTTTTAACGAAGCTGTGCTCCGAGTGACATGGTGCTGTAAACAGAAATGCAGCTTTAGGTTTGGGCAGCGGTCCTGGAAGCCAAACACAACGCCGGAGCAGAGTCTGTATTTATGGAGAAAGCAGAACCTGAGGTGTTCGGGCCAAACAGTCGGCAGGATGTGCTTGTTCTACTGAGATCCAGGATCATCCGTCAAACTCCAACACATTCAGTCCAGACTCAGAAACGAGGCAACGACTTGCAGATTAGATGGAAGCGAACATCTTTCAGGAAAGGAAGAAGTAGAGATTACTGAGACTTCGCCGCTCGGTCTGAGGATTTACGACTAAGTCCATTTTAGTAAAAGACGGAGACACTCAGTACCGATGAGGTCAGATTAGGGCCTCACGGTTTTCAAACACAGAGTGGAATATTAATATAAAAAATAAACTTTTATGCATGAATATGTAAGTGGGATTGAGAAAAGTGGCCCCTTCTGCTGTATTAAACGAAAAACTGAGCCACAAATCGACTGTTTTGGCAGATAAACCGTCTGTTGGTGTTTTAGCCCCTGAGACTCGGTTTGATCAGAGACCAAAGTTTCATCATCTCCTCCGACTCCAGCTGCTGCAAACCAGCCTGTTCCCCTCCTGGCCTGTGGGGGCGCTGCACCAAGAACCAACACCAAAACCTCTGAAGAAGATACTGAGCGCAACTTCCTTCTTCTCAGATGCTCTGTATGGTACGCCTTTAGTGTCGAAACTCATAAAAGACCCAGTGATGTTCACTGACTGTGGCCTTACAGTTCCTGCTGCTGTAGCCTAAGATTGACAACATGGTTGTTTCTCCAAATGAAATGTTTTATTAAATGACATTGTGTCGTTTTTAATCTCAGCTCTAAATTCTCAGACTTTCAATAAAACCCAACTTCTTGGCTATGTCTCTCTCTAGCCTGTAAACTCATGAACTTTGTTGAACTTGATGATTTCCTGGAGATGAAAGGTGAACATGTGGCTCTAATCAGGAAGACATTTTCCATGCGGCGTTATTCAGTCGCATGTATTTCTACGTATGGGAATGAAGGAAATCTAAATAAGTTCTCGCTGTTACTCGTTTTATCTGCAGATCACCTAGGAAACGACCTTTGACCTCTGCTGAAGCTGCTGATGCCCAACAGTCGGTCTCTTCCTGGCTGATGTGCTGCAGAAACTCCTCCCATTGACCTTCTACGGTTCAATATTTTATTCAGATCATCAACAGCTGTGTAGGATGCAAATACGGAAGGCTTACCCTACCAAAATTGACAAATTATTAAATGAGTAAATAAAACATAAAATGAAAGTAAACATATGTACTAATTATTTACTTATATTCATATTTATTTTGTTTTATTCATTTTCCTCAATTATTTATATTTCCTCATTTATGTATTTACTGTTTTATTTTATTTAACTTTTCATTACTTGTTGCTTTATTTCCACTTTTATTTATTGTTTTATTTCCTCCTTTAGTTGTTTACTATTTTTATTTTCTACTTTATTTCCCTAATTATTACATATTTTTCATTGATTTATTTACTGTTTTATTTATATATTCTTCATTGTATTGTTATTTTCTCATGTACTTATTTTTTGCCATTATTTTTGACAAGATTGGTCCTCCATATTCAAACAGTTTAAAAGGCAAAGTGAAGAACTTTGGTTGGTCACATCTGACCTAGTTTTGAAACATGTTGTGGAGACATTTTCCCATAACAGGAATATTTATTCAGTGGGAGAGAAAAGCAGGAATCAGACGTTCCCAGTAAAACCATCATCAACCACCAGATCCCAAAACTACTTCAGAGGAAATTCCAGTTAAGCAGAACTTCCTGAGCTGGATCCCAGAACGTTTTCATCCCTGATAAACCAACCGCTGGCTTTTCTTCTGAATTTACAGACTTCACTGAGTCGCAGCTGAAACGTCCGATGTTTGAAATTTACTCCATTTTCTCCTCTAAACATCAGGAAGATCTTCCAAACAACGCCGTCTCTTCGGCCTGTAGTTAGTCGTCCGTGTTTTCTCGGTTAACGCGAGTCTGTCATGAACTGCGGCGCGTTTCCAGCTGTGTTTTGTTCTGTGCGCCACAGAAATGACACGGTTGCTTTACAGCCTTTAGGTTTTGTATGTAAACCGACGCGGCTTCACGTTTGTCCACAACGATCAGAGATGTTTGCGTTCGAAGGGATTCGTGTGATCACTGGAAAGCCGGCAGCAGGACTCAGGCGCGTCTGCTGGAGAGTTAAACCCATTTGGAGGAACCTCTGAGGTTAAATGAGTCACTTCGTAGAGCGTGAAGCGGACAGACGCGTCGTTGTGCTCAGAGAATGACTCTTTCTGTTTGCTGAATAATTCGCTGTCCCAGCAGTCGGCCACGTTTTGTCCCAATTCCCTGTTTTAGAGAAACTCTGATTTAAGACGACAACGTAACGGCATCAGATGGAAAGTTTAAAAGTTATCGTTCTTATTGTCATTCGTTTCTGAATCAGACAAAAAATAAAAACATCGCATTTTTCATAACTTCTATTTTAGTCTCAGCTCAAACATACGGAAAGGGAAAATTGGCCAAGTTTGAATTTAAGATATAATTTAATTGGCCTGTAAATGTTTCTGATTAAAAGTGAGTTAAACATGAGTTACAGCTCCTCGTCTTACAGAAAGCCGTTAGTATCGAATATAATCTGTAAAACCTGAATGTCGTTTTTTACGTGGAACTTCGTTGTGAATCTCAACAAGCGGCGACGTAAATAATAATAGTATGAAAAACATACAAAGTAATACGGTGGTAAGAGAAGGCGAGTTTTTTCACAGCCACGTTGTGAATCTCAGCTACGGTTACAAAACTGACAGGAACAGTTTTACCAAGAATAATCCATGTAAGTTTTAATTGAGTTAAAAAAATAATAATAAATAATCCATAAACAACAGGATGTCATTTTTTATGCAGCTACATTGTGAATCTGGTCATGTAAGTAAAATTAGCATCAAATAATATATTTTTTAAATCCGTAAATGACTGGATGTCGTTTTTATCACGTTGTGAATCTTAATGTTCTCATTTTAACTGAATATAAAACCTGTTTTACGTCACTGGCATCCCGTTACAATAAACTTTCCTGTTTGTCTGAAATGTAAAATGAAAAACGCTCTAGTCGTAGTTTATCTCTATAATCTGAAAGTTACTCCTGAATTATTTCAGAAGTTCGTCGTTCTGCTGTGGATTAGATATTTTCATAAAGTCAGTCTGAGTTCATGTTGTATTATAAGGTGGTGTCAACTTTAACTTAACGTTCTCAGTCAGAGATGTAAACATTTTCTATGTGTAAAACATGAATTTTACACCAAGAATAGAGTTTTTCCTTGCTGCATGAGGACCACCCGCCGACGCTCGTCACCATCAAGGTATTCAGACGTCCAACAGCCTGCGGGGAGCCTGAACACATCGCCGGCCGCAGTGTTGACCCTCGTCACCGCGCCGCTCTGTTCGTTTGCCCTCTGGGGTTTTAATACACGACTGAGCCGCAACGTAGAGTTTATCCCCGACCAAAACCTGCAATTATGGCCAAGTGTCGCCAGACTGCGGCTCCGAACACAAGCAGCACTTCAGGATCTTCACGTCTCATCCAGAACAAGCTGCTGACTGCGAGGCGACAGAGACTCTCTGGACGCCTTTTTGGAATTTAATAAGGTTTTAACACACTAAAGTTCAGATTCAGTTTCTACAGAAGCTTTTTAGCAAAGCGTGGACGCTGGAAAAATCTCCGGGGGGAAAAACGATTCTAATCTGCTGTGAAAACCACAAGCAGCTGCATCAACAGCAGCGGCTGAAGGCTGAACTGGAGCCATGTTTGTTTCTCTGGACGGTCACTGTTGCTTTTAATTGTTGACAGAGATAATATCTGGCTTAAAAAGCAACACTTACAGGAGCAACATGCTGTCCTGGTCCAGTACTGAGTCACATGGCAGCATCAGGATGGAAACATTTAGAAAGAAACGGTGATAAAATCCAATCAGAAACATTTAACTTATCCAATCTGACGGTTTCATGTTAAAACTATTTAAATGTCTTCAATGTTTACATTGTTTCCCCTAAAACTAATCATCCTGCATGAACCGCTCAGTACAATTCATTTTTACTAAGAGAAATCTGAAACGTGCGGCGTGCATTTATGTAGGCCAAACAGTTTGGCCTACATGAAAACTTTAACAGGTTTCCCCTTTATTTAGGGGTATCAGAGTAGCAGAGATGATTTTCCACAGAAACACTTCCTGCATGACACCAACAGCTGTTAGCTAGCTCTGCTAATCCACCTCATTTGCTTTTGCCACTCGTTTTAAAAAGAATAACACTAATTAGGTTATTTAGCATTTAGCACCCATAAAATATATTTTTGCAGTATAAAAACTTAGTAATGCTGGTTTGTTGTGAAGATTGATTGGCTTTTTATTAATTTATTTTGAGCAGCTGTTAGGATGATTCAGCCTGTTGGGCTCAGCTGCTGGTTCTGGTTCTGTCATTTCCCAGCAGGGATCACAGAGCAGACAGGTGACAATCAGTTCAGAAGGTTCTTCAAAATAAAAGTCCTGCAACTTCTGACAGAAAGAATAGAAAATACTTTATTGATAATCTGATGTGTAAAAGGTTTTTCCTTAAAAACCGACAGAAGATGCTCAACATTCCTCATCGTGGCCCAGTGGAGAAACTGCAGTTTCACGTTAAATTATTACTTTATTCTTATACTTTTGAGTTTATTCCTGTATTGTAACTTTATTCTTGTATTATTGGTACTCTAATTTCATTTTGACGCCTATTCTCCTATCAGTGCAACTTTATTGTCATATTATTTATTTTCACAACTATTGTATCATAAATTCATTCTCATATTATTATGACTTTATTCTCGTATTATTGCTGCTTTATTTTATTTTGGGGCTTTATTCTCATATTTTCATGACAATGTTATAACAACTTTATTGTTGATTATCACCTTACTTGTGTTATTGTGACTTTTTTCTTGTTTTACGTCACATTATTCTGTTATTATTTCCATGTTTTGCTTCTCTTTCAACAATCCCTGTTTTTTGTTGTTGTTATTTTTGTATTTTCATAAAACTGCCAGAGAAGAACCATGTGGGAATGATCCGTCCCCCTGCGCCTGCAGCACTTTGCTTCATGAGCATTTCCCACGCAGCGATCCCTGCAGGCGGTGCATCCACCGCTGCCCTCAGCAACGCCGGCCAGACGCTTCGCCATCGGACAGCTGATGATCCCGGACCCATCTGCCGACCCCTCAGGAGAAAATGGAGGCGTGTAATAAAGTCAGAGCTGAAAAATGCAGCATGTGTTGCTAATGGAAACCGGCTGCGGACCTGGACCGGTTTGCGTGTTGGGCCGTTTTCTGGCTTCGGTAGAAAACGGCCCATTTGTTGCGATGTCAGTGATGTGGCAACAACAACTGGAAGCAATTTGGAGAACCAACATGAGGGTGACGTCATGTCAGCTAGTTTGCAATGAATACCTTTGACTTGTTTTTAATATATTTTACAGCTTCAGCCAATCCTGTCTGTGGTTGAAGGAAAGAAGAACGACTGGCTTTTATTACCAAAGTCAGAAAGAGGCTTTACTGCCATTTTCTCCTCAATCTGTCTCAGAATATTATTACAGTTTTTCTTCGTCGTCTTCTTGGTGTAAAATTGTCCGTTTTGTGCGAACAGAACCGATTCCCTCTGAAGAATTTTACAAGACGGCAGAAGCTCAACTTTCTGTTTTCACAACTTGGTTTTGTTCAGATTGTTTTGACTCAAGCTGTAAAAAAGATTATTCCAGTAGCCTGATGCACAGCAGGGCCGGCCCAAGATTACATGGGGCCCTGAGCAGGGTTTGATTTGGGGCCCCAGCTTCCGGCTCTTTCAATTTCTTTTAAAGCCTCCACACTACAACAAACAAACAAAATAGCTACATTTGCTGTTATTTCTGTTTTTACTGGATGAATAAAAATAAAAAAATCTAAAAATGTCCATGTTAAACCTCCTGCTATGTTTTATAGTGTATTAATAATCAAATCTACTGAAGTCCACAATTAGCTGGGTATCTGGGAAAACAAATATTTATAACAACTCTGACCAGATTTGAGAAAACCAGCTTTGTGTTTGCATTGGTACATGGCTGAACTGACCGACCATCCATCCATCCATCCATCCATCCATCCATCCATCCATCCATCCATCCATCCATCCATCCATCCCTGTCCAGCTCCACCCGGTAGGGAGAGAGAGAGAGCACATCCACATACTTGCTTTGACTCGATTCCCAGTCGACTTTGGTTTGTTTTATTTAGTTTATGTTGTAACATCTTATATCTGTCCTCCATCTTTAATTCCAAACAGGAAGTTGTGGTTTTGAAGGATTCCGATTGACTGACGTAGGTTTTAGCCTTGCACTATACTGCCCCCTATCTGTTTGGCATTGTCACAACGGTGATAGGCAGAAAACGTTTCTGAAACAATATCATGTTGTTTTTAAACACTTACAATTTTACAACTTTTTATTGACTTTATCATCAAATCTAAACTAAATTTGAAGCTTAAAATTAGATTATTATGACATTAATCCAGAATGAACAAATTTGAAGTTTTGAGGTCCGTATTCTCGTGTTGCGCCCCCTGCACTTATGCCTTGGGCCGGCTCTGTTGCAGCTGGAGTTTATTTCTGAGAAAAGAGCCTAAAATCTTCCAGTTTTAACCACTTTCTTTATGATGAAAGAATGGAAAATAAAACCAGTTGCTGTGCCTTTAAATCCTTTCACAGACGTTCCCAAAGTGCCGGTGAACCACATTTTCCCCCCCAGCCTTCAGCCACCCTGAACTTTCCACAGTTTTCACATGGTCCAAATGCAATCCCCCTCCCCACATATGGAAAGACGCTCAGCAGGCTGCGGCGCTGCTTTATGGGCTCAAACAGACAAACAGGAGGAGAACGAACCAAAGTCCAACACGATTCAAACAAATTGAAGCTTCTTTAGTTTCAGAACGAGCTGCCATGTTGCGCCGATCCTTAAAACGCAGCATCTGAAAACGCAGCCTGAGCTTTTACTCCAACGTCTTAAAGGCATTTGGGCCTAGAAATGATGTTTCTACATGAAATAAATGCTACAAGTATTTTCTCACCAAGCTGTTTTGTTTATAACATGTTATTCAGATTTGTTGCCATTTAGAAGCAATTAACAGTCGATCCGATCTACCGCAGTTATAATTATACTATATGACTGTAGTACGATGGAGAATCAGGGTCAGACTGAGATCATATTGTTTTTTGAAATTATTGGAATAAAATCATAATAATACAAGAATAAACTTGCAACACTATGAGAATAAAGTTGTAACAATACCAGAATAAAGTCATAATAAAAAACTCAATTTGAGAGTAAAGTTGTAATTTTATCAGAATAAAGTCCTAAAGAACTGTAACACAGCAGTAAAGTTGTATAAGTTTGGGAACCAAAGTGTGATAACATCAGGGTAAAATCACAAACGAGTAAAGAGATAATACAAAAATAAAGTTGTAATTTTATCAGAATAAAGTTGTAAAAATAAGTAAACCAATTGGGCGTAAGTCTGACCACTAGATGGCGACTAAATGGTTCCAAGATGGCCTCCAGTAAACGTAGATTGATCATAAACTTGAATCTTTGGTTAAACGATAATCTGTCGCGTTAAGAACAAAATGTCCCCAAAGGTCACGGTCAGAACGAAACATCCCCGATCGTCTTTAGGTCCAAAACTTTACGAAAAAGAGAAGCGAAGCTATTCAACGTTATAAAGAATAATCATTTTAAAATTGATTACTAAGAACAACAAACGGCAAAGTACTAGGAAACATAAATCTAGTTTTTGTGTTTTAACAGCAGACGTCGTGAGTGAAGGTGTAAAGTGTGAAAAATCGTATTTTAAAGCGTTTATGTTGAGTAACTTCTTTACAGCACCACAAGGTGGCGCTCCACCAGTTCCAGTTACAAATCAGCGACAGTTATGACTCTTCGTGGTCATAACTCTGACCACTAGATGGCGACTAAATCAATCCGATGCGACTTAAAGTAAATGTAGATTAACCATCGACTGACGCGATAAGAACGAAATGTCTCCAATGGTCA
>NW_015113792.1:0-19421 GCF_001443285.1 Poecilia latipinna
TTGGGAGGGACTGGGAACGGACTGGGAACAGATTGGGAGGGACTGGGAACGGACTGGGAACAGATTGGGAGGGACTGGGAACGGGCTGAATGTGTACCTGGGGTCCATGCCCTGCATCAGGATTTCGTCCTGCTTGCGCTCCACCATGTCGTTGGTGAACATGGCGTGGAAATACGGGATGGAGGCGGCCAGGACGATGCGGTGAGCGCTGAACTTATGCTCCCCGACCTGCAGACACGAGCCGGGTCAGAACCAGAACCAACGGACCTCCAGCTTCATTTAACAGCTGTCATCTGATCGATGAAAACTTTTTAGTTGCTAAGCAATAGGTCAGGTAATCCACTTCCTGTCTACTGACAGGTGTAATCACGTGATCTGTCACCTATAATCAATACATGACCCATCAGCTGTTTCTCAATGGTCTGTCCTGTTAGCCAGTTAGCACCCAGTTAGCATTCCAGCAGCTCGGGAGGTAACTGCAGCCTCGCGCATCACGCTTCTTACCTTGAGGGTGACGTCACACAGCTTGCCTTGACGTCGGATCTCCTCCATCACGACGTAGCCTCTCGCAGGCAGGTCTGGGACGGAGAAGTGGACCAGGTCCTCGAGTTCTTCGCACACGGAATCTCCCATGATGACCTGGAGGCGGACCGAGTCCTGCGAGCCGCCGTACCCACACTTCCGGCGTAGCGGGGCAAGACTTCAAAATAAAAGCTCAGAGCCAGTCTGGTCCGTTTCTACCACTGAAATGTTCTGCTCAGCTCTGGAGGTTCGGTTTATTTGGACTTTGTCCCGAACTTGCAGCTCAGAACAAATATTCATGTTCTGGTGTTGGGTCTGGTTCTGGTGTTCGGCTTCCTGAAGCATTGAACCGTGTTAGTGTGAAAACTTCCTCCCAGCCGAGGGCGACCCCTGCTGGCCGGAAGGCGAAACTGCAGCCTGGTGCTGCGGTCCATCTTTCTCCTGGTCCGGATCGGTTCTAGTCTGGGCAAAACCGCAGGAAGGCAGAGCAGAACCGAATGACCTGGTTCTTCTGAGTCGAGCTTCTCCAAAGAACCCATTGCAATCCAGATATTAACGCAGATCAGAACCAGATGGGCTCGGTTCTGACCCAAGGCTTCTAACAGTCCTGTTCTCAGTCAGGTTCTGATCCTCTCCTGGTTCTGGAAATGCCAGGTCAGCAGGTCTCTGAGGGCCCGATTGTTTCCGACTAGTCCAGAAACACTGAGGCCATCTAGAACTTCATGGACCAGCAGCAGAACTTGTTTTGTCATAAACACAGAACTAGATCAGAACCGGATCTGGGTTTGGACCTGTCATGACGCTGAGCTCAGTTCTGATTCTAGGGAGAACGGACCAGACCAGAACATGTTCTGCAGTTGGTGTGAGATCTTTGGTTCTGACCCAAATGAACTCTGACCTCTCCATCTGCTGATGGCGAACAGAACCTTTCCAGAACCAGTAAAGGCGAGCAGCTGGATTCGGTTCTGGAGGCTGATCAGAACTTTGTGGAAGCCCCAATGTTCACCTGGTCCTGCAGAACCTGATCCGGCCCAGGTCCGGTTCCGGAATGATTTTATTCCAGCTTTCTAAAACAGAAAACAAAGACAACAGAAGAACCAGAACCAGCCGCTCCAGAACCGATTTGGTCGGTTAGTGGATCCGGACAGAACCCGGGTCATTATGACGATGCACTGGGACCAGAGGTTTCCCGTCAGGAGCGTTTGGACCGGGTCGACCCAGGTCGGTGGATGGTTCTGATCAGACCGGGTCCGGTGGATCCGGTCCAATCAGCCAATCAGAGAGCAGCTTCACAACATTTAAACAGCTGGAAAACATTTATTCATTTGGACCCGGCCCGGTTCTGTTCGGTTCTGAGAATTCATATCGGGACGTTCAGGATCGCCCGTCCAGGAGAACCGAGGCCGGTTCCGGTCCGAACCCAGCCGCAGCAGTTCTGTTCGAACCAGAACCACTCGCTCTCCGTTCCCCGACCCGGATGGAGCCAGTTCTGGTCCAGAACCGGATCGACAGAACGTTTGGTTCCGAGAGGAAGCCCGTCTCGGCTCGGCTTGGCCCGACGCAACCTGCAGGAGAAGAAGCGTTTCCATGGAGATGGGCAGGTTCTACGCCGACAGGTCGCTGGTGTCGAAGCGGTCCTGGTCATAGACCTCGGCGGCCACCTTGCGGCCCCCGAACCAGCGGTTGTTGAGCGCCTGGATGGCGCGGTTCCGGTGCGCCGCCTCCGAGAACTCCACGAAGATCTTGACGATGACGTCGGCGTCGTCCTCCTCGCCCTGCCGCTCCTGGTAGATGATGACCCGCCGCACCTGGCCGAACTTCCCGCACTCCTCTGTCACCTCACCCTCCAGGTCGTCGTCGATGTCCTCGGGGCCCACCATGTTCCTCAGCACCATGACGGTGGACTGGGGGCAGAGGGCAGAGGTCAGAGGTCGGGGCCGAGGCCTCGTTCCAATCGGGTCGGGCTCACCTCCTGCTTGCGGAGCAGCTTCCTCATCACCATGTGGCGAGCGCTGCTGCCGCTGATGCTCATGTGCTCCTGCTCGCTGAGCGGCTCCGACGCCGCCTCCTGCTGTGCCTCCAGCTGAGACTCCGCCTCCTTCCTCCTGGGCTCGGAGCCCGACGGAGGCGTAGCCAAAACCGGGTTCACAAGCCCCACATGAGGCAGGCCGGGGCGAGCCGGGGTCACGCCTGGAACGGCAGCCGGCGGTTAGCGGCACAGGATGAAGGGAGGACTGAGAGGACTGGCGGGGCCCGCTCACCTGTGATGACTCCCGGTGCCTGGGCGGCCATGACGGCCTGCGGGAGTCCCAGCTGCTGGGAGAGGAGCGCCGGGCCGGCCAAAGGTCCAAGCAGCGAAGCTCCAACCGGATCCTGACGAACCAGAGAAACACTGAGGCAGTAGGAACACCACTGGCCACGCCCACTGGCCACGCCCACTGGCCACGCCCACTGGCCATGACAGCTAATATTAGCTATAGCGCTCAGGGTAATACCGGGTTCAGCCCCGCTAGGAAGGCTCACCCAGATTTAGTTAAAAGTTTTAACATGGACTTAGAATATCACAAGAGCCAACGTTAGAAATAAAACATTATAATAAATATATTATCAGTTTACACAGGTGGCAATGACTGTTGTTAATATGTAATTCTTTCACTCTGTCAAAAGTAAGATGGCTCCCAAATCTGCCGTTTTTATTTTGAAGGTTTCCTAAAGCCACGATGTGAGAAAGAAGTGGGAAAACAAGGAGACAGATTCACTGCACAGGATGAATCTAGAATCTCTCTGAATCTGGGGAGGATCTACTGGGGTGGTTAAGGCTCTCATTTGGACAGTTGCCACCCCTGTTACCACCCCAGCTGGCGACAATGAATTCAATAAATAGGGCAAAATGGACATTAAGCACACAAATATCTGTTTTCCAACAACATTGAATGCACCACAATGTAACCTGACATCTACTGCTAAGTAGCGGGAAGCGAGAGAAGGACAGAGAGAGGCAGCAGCATTGATATGTATGGATACAGGCACGTACAGAGGGGGGGCAAGAGGGGGTTGAGCACCTGCCCCTTTTGCTCCTTGCCCCCAAGGATAGAAAACAGCGAGGCCTCAATATATAAACAACCGCTATCGTTTCGTCTTTAGTACTTCTTTTTCATTGGATATTCTTTAAAAAAATGAACATTCATAATAAGCCATAAAGATATTTTGAGAATTTATATTTCTATGGTTATTTTATGCATTTGACAAGAGATGTCAGTTCTCCTGTAATGCTTGAACATTTTAAACATTCCTCTTATTGATCTAAAGCAATTGTAAAATGTTCGACATTAAACTCAAATCTTCAGATCTCCCTTGATGGAATGAGTTTGACAAAAATTAATTATTTGTTTTAGGTTGTCATATTCATCAGCATCAGAATATTTACCCTGATTTTTCTCCATAAGGCCTGGCTCTGCCACTAGCCCCTGACCTTGTCCCTCCATGGTGTACCTGAGCTGTGATCTTGGCACTGGCAGCGGCTGCAGCCACGGCGGCGGCTGCAGGAAGTCCTCCAGCAGTGGTGGGGGTGAGGAGGGGCATGGGCGGAGTCACGGCCTTCCCCACCCTGAGGTACTGCCCCCCCAGGTCGAACAGGTTCATGGAGGCCACTGCGTCCAGGGCCGACTGAGCCTTGTCGTACTCTGGACACACAGAGGACAAGCTGGTTTCAGACAGCAAGACGCAGCTCGCCGCATCGCGTCCCACAGGACGCGGTGTGACGCCGACCCCAGAGGACCAGAGCGGTCCCTGACACCTGGCCGGCCTCACCAATGAAGCCGTAGCCTTTGTGTCGCCCGGTGGTGGGCTCGCGGGCCAGCATGCAGGACTTGATCCTGCCGAAGGCCTCGAAGACGCTCTTGATGTCCTCGTCGGAGAGGTCGGGGTGGACGGACGCCACGTAGATCCTGTTGAAGGCCCGCGCTTCCTCCGCCAGCTGGTCGATGATCGGCTGAGCCTGGCCGATGTTGCTGGGCCGGCCGACCTGCAAGACAGCGCGAAGGGATAAGTGGACGGCCGCGGTAACGCAGAGAGACGGTGATGTCACATGATCAACCAGCCCCTCCAGTGGCCTCTCAGCGTTCAGATAAACTCCACTGGGAACCTCGAACTGAACTGCACTCAGCTCAAATGTTTGGGCTTTGGTACGTTTGCAGCTGACCTGGTTTTCCTGGGCATTACTGGATTGGAAGCCTGGTTTTCTCTTTTCTAAGGCACCTTAATGTTACTGGTTAACTGGTTAACTGGGTGGTTCCTGTTCTGGCCCTTTCAATGGTTCACTGAGGGCAACATTTTTTCTTCCCTTTGATTTTATTTTGGGTTGGATTGTAGAACGATCTACAACATGAAACAGGAAATAAAGACCCAGAAAACAAACATATATAATGAAGACAGACAGGAACCGGGCCCACCTTGATGTTCCTCCCTCCCAGAACCACAGAGTTCATCTGTTCAAGAGCCAGCTGGGCCGCTTCAGGAACCTCGTACTCCACGAAGGCAAAACCCTGCAGAGACAGAACTGATCAGGGAACCACAGAGGGAACCAGAGGGAACCAGAGAGAACCAGAGAGGGAACCAGAGGGAACCAGAGAGAACCACAGAGGGAACCAGAGAGGGAACCAGAGAGAACCACAGAGAACCAGAGAGAACCACAGAGGGAACCAGAGAGAGAACCAGAGGGAACCAGAGAGAACCACAGAGAGAACCACAGAGGGAACCACAGAGGGAACCACAGGGAACCAGAGAGAGAGAACCAGAGGGAACCACAGAGGGAACCACAGGGAACCAGAGAGAGAACCACAGAGGGAACCACAGGGAACCACAGAGGGAACCACAGGGAACCAGAGAGAGAACCAGAGGGAACCACAGAGGGAACAAGAGAGAGAACCAGAGAGGGAACCAGACAGGGATCCCTGAGGTTCTACGGCTGTCTCTTGTCCTCTTGGACCTTGTGCTTCATCGTGACTGAGTCCCAGGACATGTCGATGCTTTTGATTGGTCCAAAGGGGATGAAGGCCTGCCTGATGGTGTCCTCGCCCAGCTCGTAGTAGATGGAGCCCACGTAGACCCGGCACATGATGGCCAGAGCTCTCTGGCGCTGCGCTGCCACCTGGTGGACAGGAGGATCAGAGGGAGCAGGTCAGCATCCACCAAGGCTGCGTTCACCCAGCCTTGGTGGTCTGTCTGCCACCCAGATCCCACTTCTCACAGCAGTCTGAACCTTTCCCATGTTTCACCCAAAAAACCAACCTGTTCACCGTCCAGCTGTGGAGCTAAAGCTAGCAGTAAATCTAAACAACATCTGAAATGATAATAATGAAGTGATGGAAGCAGTCTGAGTCAGTGAACACATCACATCCCAACCCAACCCACCACTGCTGGTCCGACTCCAAACAGAACCGGAGCAGAACCGGGTCAGAGGCTACAGCCAGTGCACCACTAAAGGCCGCTGCTGTTAGCGTTCTGTCAGCTTCCTTCGTCTGCTGACCGTGTTGCTCTCAGCAACTTTAAAACCCTTCCAGAGACGGCAGCCATCTTTACAATCGCAAACAGAGCGATGCTTGTCATGGCTACTTCTTTCGTCATTTGCGGTCGGAAACCGTTCACACATAAGTCTGACTGTGTCGCAGTATTTATTATTAGCATGAACCACTACGCAGGAAAGACCAGATTTTTAGAGAACATGGAACATCAAGAGCTGCTGGAAGAAGGAAACCTGAGAACTGCTGAAAGATTAGATCCTGCCAATAGGCCAACAGAACTGGGCCTGAACAGAACAGAACCATACTCACCGACTGCAGCGGCGACAGAGCATCTCCTAAACCCATGGTCAGAGGAGCCATCTGAGGGAGGAGAACAGACAACCCTTAACTATCACAGAGGAGGTAAAGGGGGCGTGGCCTCTGGGAGTTACCTGCAGGCTGGTGAGCTGCTGATGCTGCACCAGCGTCTGCTTCACCAGCACGCTCTTGATGCTCTGCTCCATAGCGTACTTTTTAGCCTGCAGGGAGAACCCAGAGAGCATTTAGCGACCAAAACCACAGGTGCTGCTGTTGGTTCTGACCCGTTGCAACAGATTGACCTTCTGCAGCGCCTCCTGCTGGTTGGGGGTAAGCGGAGGCAGGCCCAGCTTAGGGGTGGGGGCGGCGGTCTGTCCGTTCTCCATGATGAGAGGCGCCCCTCCCTGTGAACCAATCAAAACACACCGACTGCTGATGATATCATCGATCAGAGGAGGTTGCAGCTGATGCAGACACTGGTTAACTAACCCACCGGTTAACAGGTCACTAACCTACTGACTTGGACCTGGTTATCTATGAACAGTTCACTGACCTGCTGACTCCAACCAGGGTGTTTAACAACAGCTCTCGAAGCTCCAGGCCTGTTAGCATTAGCTTAGCTTTCATCCAGTTCCGGTTCTTACCGCAGAAACCGCCGCAGCCATGCAGCTTTCTTCCGGCTCCGCTGCCGTCCCTCTCCGCAATTCTTCGAATTGCTTCTCCGGATCTTTGAAGTTATCTCCGACCGAACCGAACCTAAAACCTGCAGACAGTTCTTCAAGTACTAGCATCTGTACACTGCCCGGAACACAACAACGCTACCCGTGACGTCACTTCCTCTGAGAGGAAATTTCAGAATAAAAGCCCCAATGACTCAGTTTGGTCAGGTATAGCTGAGGTTGGTCCGGCGGTACCAGGGGACCTTATGACGTCACCGTGTTACGTGTCAGCATAGGTAGAAGCTGGAGCTCAAAGAACGTTCTGGAATCAAGAACGTTCATCTGTTAGCTTGTGTTCTGATCTTTTCCGTTATTTATTTGATCAGAGATCTGGAACCGAGCCATCAGAACCAGAACCAACATATACACCTTTATTATCACACATCATTTTACATGTTTACACACAGAGCAGGCCGAGAACTCATCCTTTTAGAACCCAGACCCGATCAGAACTGGTTCTGATCCACTTTAGTTATGAGCTGGAACCACTCCAGGACTTTACCAGAACCAAACCGTCCAGACGTCTGGTGCTTCTGCGGCTGTGACCCGGATCGGTCCGGATCAGAACAGAATCAACAGGAGGTTCACTTCCAGTTTCCAGTCAAAGGTTCTGCGGCAGGCTGTGGAACACCAGTAGGAGAACGTCCTTTGCAGAACCTTACAAAAACCATACAGAACCTAACAGAACTTTACAGAACCTTGGTCTGTAACTTCTAGAAGTTTCCAGTTCAAGACCTGAACCGGGCCTCTGAACCCGGGTGTCTGGTTCTGGTCTGTTGGAGCAGAGAAGTGTCTAGAGGCTGCAGAACCGTGGTTCTGGAGGGCCCGAGTTGAAAATCCCGCTGTGGGACCGGATGCTGGACCCAGTATAACTCTGGACCAATGGTTTCCCCATCAGAACGGTGCCAGATGTTCTGGTGGAACATTTTCCTCAGAACCTCCTGCTGAGGTTCTGAGGAAAACACCGAGTCTGGGTTCTACACAGATACACATGGAGCGGTTCTGTTTGGTTCTGATATGATGTTCAGAACCCGTGGAACAGATCAGAACCCAACAGAACAGTTTATGGAGGTTCTAGAAGGGCATGCCTCCAGAGATCTGGCGGGCCACCTGCTCCTCTGGGCTCTCCTGGTTCCGGTCCTGGTTCCGGTCCTGGTTCCAGTCCCTCAGACCGTCCGGCAGCGCCGTGTCCTCGTCCTCGCCGCCCGTCCCTTCCACCAGCTCCTCGTATGTCGAGCGCTCCGCAAACGGCCGCCGACCCAGAAGCTCCTCCATGTCCTCTTTGGACAGAACCTCCCGCTGCAGGAGCCGCTGCGCCACCTGCAGGACAGCACAGGAACCACAGTCACAACCAGAACAGGAACCGGAACCACAGCCTCCCACTCCACCGAGCCCAGAGGAACCAGAACCAGCCTGCCTTGCTGGGATTCCACGGGCGACAGACCCGGGCGGACCATGGCGGTACCTTGTCCACCTCGGCCTTCTTGTCGGTCAGCAGCAGCTGGGTTCGGCGGTACGCCTCGCCAATCAGGGTCCGGACCTCGGAATCGATGAGGCGGGCCGTGGCCTCGCTGTACGGCTTCTCCAAAACCATCTCGCCCTGCCGCGGCAGGTCGAAGGACACCTGGCCCACCTTGGGGTTCATCCCGAACTGGACGATCTGCGGGAGGACAGCAGCGAGTCAGACGGACCGGACCCAAGAGGAGTTAGGAGTGTCTGCCAGGTTGAGCAACTCACCTGTGCATAGGCACTCTGTGTGACCTTCCTGAGGTCGTCCTGGGCCCCAGTGGTGACCCGGCCGAAGAAAATCTCCTCTGCAACGCGGCCCCCCAGCGTCATGCACATGCGGTCCAGCAGCTGCTCCTTGGTGTACAGGTACTGCTCCCTGGGGAGGTACTGGGCATAGCCCAGGCCCCGCCCCCTGGGGATGATTGACACCTGCACAGGCAGCAAAGCATTAGAACCCGGCCATGCCAACAGATCCAAACAGATCTATATAGAACCTGACGGACCTTTAGCAGCGGGTCGGCGTGCTCTAGGAACCAGCCAGCCACAGCGTGACCAGCCTCATGGTACGCCACCGTCTTCTTCTCCTCTGGCTGCAGAACCTGGGTCTTCTTCTCCAGACCTCCAGGAGACAGAAAGGTTACAGAACCGGAACCAAAACCTGACACTGCGCTGGCTCTGTTCGGGTCTCACCTCCGATCACCCTCTCGATGGCCTGCTCGAAGTGCTTCTGATTGATGGTATCGGATAGGTGGCGTGCGGCAATCAGTGCCGCCTCGTTGCACACGTTGGCGATGTCGGCGCCTGCCAGGCAGCAATAAGGGACAGACAATCCACACAAATGACCTGAGGCTCAGACACACCCGTCACCTGACTGGTCACTCCCATCAGGGTGCATACTACCTGAAAATCCAGGCGTGAGGGCAGCCATCTTCTTGGCCAGAGCATCTTTGTCCAGGTCTGTGCTGAGCTTCAGAGGATGCAGGTGGACCTTAAAAATGGACGCCCGTCCTTTGATGTCAGGAGGACCTGAAAGGAAAGAGAGTTTTGTCACCAGCTCACCTAGCTGATACCTGGCTGATAATTAACCGCCCAGTTGCCCGCTCACCGATGTAGATCTGCCTGTCGAAGCGCCCAGGCCGCAGCAGGGCCGGGTCCAGGATGTCGGGTCGGTTGGTTCCGGCCAGAACCACCACATTGGTGGCAGTGTTGAAGCCTGGGGCACAGAGTGGACAGTGAGGAACGGCCCGGTGGACCCCGTGGTTCTGCGGAAGCGGGACCCACCGTCCATCTCCACCAGTAGCTGGTTCAGGGTGTTCTCCTGTTCGCTCTGGCCTCCAAAGTTGCCGCGGCCGCGCTTCCGGCCCACGGCGTCGATCTCATCGATGAAGAGGATGCAGGGCGCGTTCTTCCGGGCCATGACAAACAGATCCCGAACCTGCATGGAGTGGAACATCAGAGGAACCTCAGAGGAACCGCTCTCCAACCCACTTCCCTGGCGGCACCTTACCCTGGCGGGGCCCACTCCCACGAACATCTCCAGAAACTCGGAGCCGTTCACTGTGATGAAGGGAACGTTGGCCTCGCCTGCTGTTGCCTTGGCCAGCAGTGTCTTCCCGGTTCCTGGGGGTCCGGTCAAGATGGCCCCCTGCCACACAACATAACCGCTGATCCTGGGGCAACCCATCTGTGGCCCCATCCTCCACCAGCCTGAAAGAACCCAACCTCACCTTGATCCCGCCTCACCTTGGGTATCTTGGCACCCAGGTCCTGGTACTGTTTGGGGTTTTTCAGGAAGTTGACGAACTCCATGATCTCCAGCTTGGCCTCCTCACACCCCGCCACGTCTTTGAACTTGACGTCGATCTCATCCTTCAGGATCTTTGCAGTGGTCTCGCCAACGCTGAAAAGACCCCCCATGCCGCGGCCCGGCCGGCCCCCACCCGCTGGCCCACGCCGCAGCATGAAGAGCAGGAAGCCGATGATGAGCGCCGTAGGCAGCATGCTGAGCAGGAACGACCTGTGGGGAAGGACCGCAGGGTCAGGGTTGGGGTCGGGGTGTAGGTCAGGTCGCAAGGTCGTGGCTCACCCGTCGCTCTCGGTGGAGTATACCACCGGCAGGCGGTTCTCGCTCTCGATGCCCAGCTCACTCTGGGCCGTCTCCAGGTTTCTCTCGAAGGTGTCCACGCTGCCAATGTTGAACCAGACGTACTGCTGCAGGTGGAAGCACAGGGGGAGGAGTCAGTGGTGGTGCTGCAGGTACCTGAGGCTTGAGCAGGCCGATGGGACGCACCCCGTCCAGCGGAGCCTTCCCCGGAGAGAACGCCACCCTGACATAGCGCTTGTTGACCACCTCCAGCCGCTCCACCTGGTGGGAAATCAGCAGTTAGAGCTGCAGACTCTGAACCAGGGCGGACACAGGTGAATTCCTCACCGCTCCTTTGGACAGGTAGTTGTTGACAAAGTCCTTCCAGGTGACCTCACGACCTCCGTCCCGCAGGAAGAAGTAGTAGGTGATGGCAGTCCAGAACGCCACGCCGGTCAGCAAGTACAAGCGGAACTCCTTATCGTCCCAAGGGACGTCACCCTGGAGAGAGGAGCAGCTGAGACACCTGGACAGGTAACACCTGGGACCCGCCGTGCCCTGATCAGGTGACTGACCTTCTGCAGGCGGCTGTACCAGTGGTTCTCCTCCTTGCGGCTGCCTCGTTTCCCTCCTCCGGACCCGGATCCTCCGGGCTTCCCGGACGGTTTCTGGGCAGGTTTGGACTCTGAAACGGGTCAGAACCGTTAGTGGGCTGGGCTTTGAGCATGCTTGGTTTGGAGAGTCAGTATAAAGTCAGCACATCCATCATCATGGAGGTTTTAGCTCTGATTCATGTAAAGTGGACTAGAACCGGTCCAAACCTGGGTCATTGGTTTACCTGTTGTAAGTCCCGCCCCTAAACCAAAACTCTCAGGTTGTTTCTGATGAAAGAGAACCGTTTTGTAGGTTCTGACCTGAAGGACCACCGTCTGACGGCGCCATCAGAGACCTTGTTCAACAGACAGAGCCGTGGAAGAGGCTCTACAGAGAACTACAGAGTCGGTTCTGTAGTTCTCTGACTTATTCACCTGTCTCCAGCTGCGCATGCTCAGACTCACCTGTGTCTTCTTTACCTTTAGCTTCCGGTTCAGAGGTTCTGGCCCGGTTCTGACTCTCTGGGAAATATTTCTCAAATCCTGTAAGGAGAACAAGAACAGTCTGAGCGCACGTTCGTTTCCATGGTGACCACCTCCGTCGTTCTCTGCGGGAACACTTCAACTCAACGATTCAGTTCACCTGAGAGGCCGTGGAGCCATACTTAGAACTCCGACCCGTGTTTGCCAAGGTGAGGACAGAACCAGAACCGGGTCCCCACTCACCTTTGGGCGGTTTGGAGCTCAGGATCCTGGAGGCTCCCAGCAGCTCGCTCAGCGGGTCGGGCCCACTCCGCACCCGACCAGAACCGGCTGGAGACACCTGAGAGGGGGAGGAGGGTCCACAGGTTGGCTTAAACAACTTCATGAACACAAGGTCTGGATTCATGGGTTGCGGACCCATTCATTTAGACCAACAGAACTGTTCTGGACAGTGCTGTTTCGGACCAAAGCGCATCTGACCCTCAGAATTTACATCACTCTATGATGAATACGTAATCAATGTCGTCATCAGTAAACCAGGCTCTGACGTCACATGTTTAGAGTGAAAACAGAGGATACCTGGCTTACGTCACACCTCTATAGCAGGTGAAAACGTAAGCCAATCCGCTCAGATTACCACGTTTTTGAGTTCGGTTCGGGCTCTGAGCGGCTTCCCGAACCGAACCCAAGCAGAGCGGGTCAAGGTGAGCCTGTCGTTCCGCCCCCCACCTACCGTCCTGGTTGGAGCTCCGCGGGGCCGAAGCAGCAGCCGGACCAGGCTCCTGCAGCCCGCAGGCAGCCGTAGGTACCGGTGGGCCATGGCACTGAGGCTGGACGGGGTTCTAAACACGGAGCGGGTCCAAAACAAACGTTCCGTAATCATCCAGCGGCGCCGACATATTTCCTCCACGCCTTCTTCTTCGATTAGAGTTTGGTAAAGATCACCGCGCCGCCTGCAGGCCCTAAAGGGAACAGTGGAGAAGGAGGAAAACCCTCTTCCGCCCTGACTGCCCCTGGAGCCGCCATATTCGTCAGGTAAATCGATGGCGACGTCGATTAAAATGTGTCTAAATGTGTCGGAGTCCAAGTTTAGATCCACCAGACGGATGTCCTGTCTGGGTCACAGACCACAGTTCATCAGCTGTATGTCAGTGAACAGGTTCCTCAGGAAACTTCTGTCTTCAGCCCACTGTACTGTCTCTTGTTGTTTCATTCAAGTTTTTTTATTATTGAAAAGTAAGCCAGGGGTGTAGATTTCATACATTGGTATGAAAAATAAAAAGAATAGAGAGCAGATATTACAGACATGACAAATTAAACATAGTCAGAGATCTACAACATTCATATGCTTTTACAGCTTTTTTGTTCATACTTTTGGAAATAGTGGATAAACAAAGTTCGAATTCCTTAACCAAAACTGTAAAAAAAATAAAAAAAGGTGAAAAGGGTGAAGATGATGAAAATTTACATTTTTGAATATGAAATTTGCCAAATATAATAATTAGATTGATTGACAGTATTTTGCCTGCATTTGTATTCTTACCATGAAAACCAAAAATAATATGCTCATACCTCAGGGAACATTTAGCATCAATATAACAATTTCTAAAAAATTTTGATACGACAATTACAGAATAAAAAACTAATTGTTTCTGGATGCTACAGTTGGGGTTTATTGTTTTCATATATTTCATCATGTATTGATTAGTAGGATAAATTCGATTACAGTTTACAAGACATCTTTCATTTTGTTGTCTATGAAAAGTTTCTGATGATGAGTCCACCTTCATCAGGGACAGAATTCTTCCAATAGAAAACAGATGAAGGTACAGAAATAATATCTTGTTGAAACAGGGAACGAATAGTTCTGTTATTCTTACAAGTAGAAGAAAAACACTCTTTACCAACGATGGAGTCAGTTACTTTCAACAAGGCTTTATATTCATCAACATTATTTCTAAAGAGTTCACAGTGGCCTCTCCAAATTGTCCCTAGGTGTGAGTGAGTGTGTGTGTGTGCATGTTTGTTTGTCCTGTCTGTCTCTGTGTTGCCTGCGACAGACTGGTGACCTGACCAGGTGACCTGACCAGGTGACCTGACCAGGTGACCTGACCAGGTGACCCTGCCTCTCGCCTGGAACGTTGGATGGAGAAGCAGCAGCACCTCCTGACCCCACTAAGAAACAAGGTGTTAGAAAATGGATGGATGGATGGAGTTCACATATTTCATTAGTTACAGGATCAAACACAATATCATACTTTTTAGGAGTTACAGCGAGGTTATACTTGAGTTTGAACTCATTATAACTGAGTAAACACCCATTTTTGTTAGATGACCCACAGAAGGATTTTTATTGTCGAACCATTTAGGATAAAATAAAAATTTATTTTTTGAAGGATATATTGGTTATTCCAGATGAAGAATTTATGGGGAGAAAAATGATGTTTACATATAAGTACCCATAAAGAAGTGCTTGTTTGTTAAATGCAGAAAGTTTTACTGGTATTTTCTCTATTTTGTAATTACAGAGGAGGAGGAAATTAAGACCCCCTACACTGGAGAAAATGTAATTTGGCAAAGTATTCCAAACGGAGGATGAACTTTTTAGATTCTACTTTAACCAGTTTACTTTGAATGTATTATTTAGAGTTGTGGAATCTAGGAAATCTAACCTCCTTTTTCATAAGAATTTCCCACTGATTTTCTTATAATATATACGATTTTTCCATAAAAAAATTGAATAACATTGGTCAACAGATTTTATAGTTTGGTTGTCTAAATGCAAGGAGAGCGCAGAATAAATGAGCCGTGATATTAGATAACAATACTTGTCCCCTAAGACAAGCTTAATTTAATCGCGAACCAAAAGTAAATCCCCCTGGTTTCCCGCCGCAGGGTGGCGCTGTGGCCCCTTTTGTCGGTGCGGGCCGGGGACACCGTGATGGAGTTTGCGGACTGTGTAGAGGAATGAACGGGCTGACTGATCACTGTTTTCCCGCTGAACTTGGACCGTCAGCGGCTTCTTGTTGTTCACATAGTGGAGGGACCGGCGGTACTGAGCTATGAGGTAACGAATCCGCCACTGTCAGCTTCTGACCCGGGTTAAAATCTCGGAGAGCAGCCCGTTGATCCTGTGACAGAGAGGGGGAAGGACAACCGTACCTGCCGGAGCTACCAGCCAAAGCTACTGGAGCCTAGAGGAAGCTTAGCTTAGCATGTAGCCTGATTAGATTAGCATGTAGTCTGGGTTTGCAACGTACAGCCGCTACTAGCTGCAGAGTTTGTCTCTAATGAGACTCGGTCATATATGATATTGTGGTCATTTGTTACTGTTAAATGTGATGTAAACGGGGCATCTGGAGATACTTGAACCCAAAGGAAGCTGCTGTCTGCGGCAGTACAGCCCGTTAGCTCTCGGTTAGCATATAAATAGAATTAGCTTATAATTAGCTGGGGTGTTTAGTTCTGAGGAGATAAACACTGTTTGGACCAGTTGCCTTTAAAGTGGTTGATAGTTCTCCTCATATGATCTGGAGGATTATCAGTTAAAATATGTCCAGCAGAAGGTTGGAGTTACTGAAGGAGCGAAGGGGCAGACATGTTGGAAGTGCAGCTGACAGCAGTTGGGACTCGGTCTAGTCGCCTTCTTCTAGCTCAGAGGTCAGGTGAGCTGTCAAGTGGACTTATTGGACCTGAATGATGTCATAATGAAGTTCAGGTTGACAGGTCAAGGTTCAGCTTCCTCTGACCAGGTCTTATTGTAATACATATTCTCAGCTGTTTGTTTGGTACCAGAACTGATCCGTTTGTCACCCAAACCCAGTCATGTTAAACTAAAAACCGTTGCTAAACATTAAAATCACCAGCACTAGAGCAATAGCCTGTGAATCTCTGCGGGTTCTGATCCAACAAGCATCTGACCTCCTTTATAATCCGGTCCAAGCCTTTTTTGGTCCCCAATCAGATTTTTATCTGGGCCCCGAATACCAGTATGTCAACACCAGATAATTCCTCATTCCTAAGCTAGTCAATTTGCATAACAAACCTACAATCATTAGCATCTTTATTATTGCTTCTGATTTTAACTGTACAAGAGTAACAAACTAAAAAATTGATTTGGATTTTAAAATGCAGAGGTACTAAAGTGTGCCATATTATATTATCTGTGTGAAAGTAACATCAGCTAAAAAACAATAAATTTACAGTAATCAAGATTGCAAGGTGACAACCATCAACAGGAAGAGATTAACCATTAGTGTAACAATTATAAAAACAATATGGAAATTGATTTTACATGTATAATAGCAATTAGTTTACTTTATTCAATGTTGTTTTTTCTATCATGCTCGCTTGGTGGTCTTGGGGCCCCTGTGGTGTGGGGGCCTCAGCAGCTGCAGCCCTCAGAGGTCAAAGGTATGTCCCCTCACCTGGACCTGGAGCGACCTGCTGCTTTTCTGCTATACATTTACACCTCCGAGACTTTCTTAGATCATGTATGAGGAAATTAGTTGCCATGTTACCAAGATGTCCTGTTAACCAGCATCAGAACCGACTAGAACCAGCCCAAGTCCAGTTAACAAAGCTGAGGTCCAGGGGCCTCCTATGGCACCTCCTGTTGGGCTCGTTGACTTCCAACGAGGTTCTAATTACAGGAACTAATTGGGCCAGCATAGGGCCCAATTAGTCCGGTTCTGGTCCTCTGGGACAGTGAATGGGAGCAGAACCTGCTGGGTTGTGTGTAACAGTGTGAATATTATGGGATGTTGCAGGAGAGCTGAGCCGGAGCCTCCAGGTGGTCTGGCTGCTGGACTATGCTGTGTTGGTCCACTGGGTGGCGCTTCCTGAGTCGAGCTCACCTCCTCCCTCCTCGACACGCCGCTCAGTCCGTCGCCATGTACGCCACCCGCCTCTACAGCACTGCGGGGGGAGGAGGGGGAGGCGGAGGGGGGCTTAAGCAAGGCAGGAGGGCAGGGCTGGCGGTGCTGGAGGGTCCTCAACCCCACCTCCCCCACCATCTTCACCCACCGCCTCCCCCAACTTACCCTCTCTACCAGGGCCGTCCAGACGCCCACCGAGGACCTCACTTCCACCATCACTACCACCCCCACCATCTGGCTCCACCCCCTCTGCCTCCACATTACCAGCACCATGTGCCGGTCCACTCCTACGGGGGAGGAGCAATGGCTGGTGGTGGCGGCAAGAAGAAGACATGGAACTTCATCCATGAGAAGATGAGCTATGACACGTTTTTCACCATGAAGCGTCTGATCGAACGCTCACGGCAACCCGACGAGGTTCTGCGCTGGGTCACACAGAACCCCGCCAAGATCTCTCACAACCACTATCCCGTCGCCCTGCAGAAGATCGGCCAGCTGCTGCAGGCTACGCCATCGCCGCGAGTTGCTGGGGATGGCGCGGATGGGGAAGCGTCAGAGGCAGACAGGCGGCAGATCCTGGACCAGCCGGATTTCCAGACCCTCTGCAATGCCATTGTCAACGACTGCGCCAAGTTCGACAACTTCAGCATCGTCAACTGCCTGTATGCTGTCGCCTCGCTCGGTAAGGCCTTCACACAGCTCACAGGATCTGCCCCCTGACTCTGACCTCACTGAACCTTTGTACCTCCAGGACTGCCTAGTGACTCCAAGGTGGTGGTGGTCCTGGAGGCGGAATCCCAGTCCAGACTGAGCCAGTTCAACCAGAAGGACGTGTCGATGGTGTTCAGCTCCAGCATGCGGCTGCACCCGGGCAGCCAGCACCCGCTGACCGAGGCCTGCCTCGCCGGCCTGGAGAAGAACCTGGAGCGAGAGCGCCACCCGCAAACGCTGTTCCTGCTGCTCTCTTACTACCGACTCAAATGGCGCTCGCTGCAGATGGCAGAGCCAGCTACAGGGGTTGCCGCTGCTATCAACACGCCTCCGAATCCAGAGCAGCTAGTCACCAACAGGTGAGTCAGGTCTGCGGCTGATACCCGGTCAGTGGACCTCTGAAGACTCTAACGGCTGATTCGTGTCCTCAGGAAGATCCTGCGACTTGTCAAGCACACTCTGGCCAGCGTCAGTGGCGTCCGTGACCAGGAGATGGCGCTATTGGACGAGATGCTGGCAGCCTGTGCTCGAGAGGCCAGTAACAAGAGTCTGGAGCTGATCTTCAGCTCTCACCTGTTCTACCAGAACCGACAGGAGAAGTTCATCAACAGCCTGGCAGGTCGGTTCCCTGAGCAGGTGGACACAGGTGTCCCTGTGTCCACCTGTCCTGATCTAACCTTGCTGTGACTGTCTCCTGCAGAGGAGCTACCCAAGAAGGTGGACAGCATCACGCCATACACCATGGCCCTAATCGCCAAGTACATCGCCCGCCATCGGCTCAGGGAGACCCGGCTTCTCGACACCATTGCCGACTTTCTGATCAGGAAGGCCGAGTACCTGGATAGTAAGGTGAGGATGCCTCTGCCTCACTGTTGGGTTGGGAAATGCGGGCGCGCTCTGACCAACGTCTATCTCATCAGGTAATCCAGAAGCTAGTGTTCCCATTCAGCAGGATGAGTTACCGTCCGTCCGCCGAGCAGCAGTTCTTCTCCCGGCTGGAAGAGGCGGTGGAGCTCAAGGCGCTATGCTCGCCGCTCGCCACCGTCAACATCCTCATGTCCCTGTTCCAGCTTGGCCACTTCCCTGGAACTGTGCTGCACCGAGTCTTTTCCTCTGCCTTCATCAGCAATGTCACAAGTGAGCAAATAGTGAGACCCTTGATACCGCGGCTTACATGGTACCAGAGAGACAGCCAGTAAAACAGTCTGTTAAACCTTAATGGAACCAGTGTAGATGGTCTGAACTGGTTGAACCCTGTGGTAGAATGGTGGTGTGATGCTCCCCCAGTATAACCAGTATCCTCTGCCCTCAGATAGTCCATATGCGCTGATTGTCAGAAGGTACCTGTCTCTTCTGGACGCGGCGGTAGAGTTGGAGTACCGTGACTACGTCGGCCCTCGCCTGCAGGACGCACACAAGGTGCTGATGTTTGACCATGCCCTCACAGCGGACGAGGTCAACCGGAAGTACAGGTGAGACCTGCGTACACCTGGATCAGGCCTTTTCAGGGGGTCCACAACCAAGACCTTGGTCTCAGCATGCAAGGTGGCCCAATCATAGCTGAGCTTTTGGGGCGCATGGCTGGATCAAAGAGGGCAAGGGCTTTAAATGCGAGTCATAAATTTCCTCCACAACCAGGAACAGGCTGGTTCTGCTTTTGGGCCCAGATTGGGTTGATCCGATAGAGTTGAACGAACATCGGAGGTTCTGAGTGTTCCTTAGCTGGTACTAACAGAACCTTTTGAATCTAAAAGAGATGTGTCAGCAGTTAGAACCAGAAGAAATTGCTGGTTCTTTTCGGTCTGACTGGTTCTGTCGGGTTTTCCAGCTATAAAGGTCTGGTGGCTGAAGCTCTTCGCCAACTGCTGGGAGAACATAGCTACAAACAGGACGAGGTGCTGCCCCCTGGATACTACACAGGTACTACACCCAGACCCACATGGCCGTGCAGTACTACACCAGGACTGATGAGGTACTACAGCGCCCCCACTGGACAAATTAGGTACTGCAGCGCCCCCACAGGACTAAGTTAGGTACTACAGCGCCCCCACAGGACAAATTAGGTACTGCAGCGCCCCCACAGGACAAAGTTAGGTACTACAGCG
>NW_015113792.1:22724-28215 GCF_001443285.1 Poecilia latipinna
GACTGATGAGGTACTACAGCGCCCCCACTGGACAAATTAGGTACTGCAGCGCCCCCACAGGACAAGTTAGGTACTACAGCGCCCCCACAGGACTAATTAGGTACTGCAGCGCCCCCACAGGACAAATTAGGTACTACAGCGCCCCCACAGGACTAATTGGGTGCTACAGCGCCCCCACAGGACTAATTAGGTACTGCAGCGCCCCCACAGGACTAATTAGGTACTACAGCGCCCCCACAGGGATATCCTGGTACTGCGCAGTATTACTGCATGTTCTTGTTTTTCCTGCAGACTTTGTGCTGTGGTTGGACAGTTCTGGTCGCGTTCTGCCCATCCGGTCTGGACCCTATGTCCATCCGTCCTGCATCACCGTAACGACCAAGTCAGCTGCAGGGGCCGTTGCCGCGGTGACCGCAGAGCTACAGTGCTTCTCTCCTTTTACGGCGCCGGAGGATGGCGTCGACCCCTCCAGTCCGGCGGCCAACGGAGCAGGCGGGGCCACGGAGGACAGGGCCTTCAGACCACGTCCCCCAGAGGGCCCCCTGGCCGTCACCGATGGCGGGCCCCTGGACTACGGCCCCTACTACGCTCCCGCGGCGCAGTTCTACACGGGTCTGGCCAAGGAGCCGTCAGTGGAGAGCCAGGACAGCTCCACCCTCAGCAGCCCCCCATCGGACAGTGCCGCCCCGCCCCCCGCTGCCCCGAGGGGCCCCGACTCCCTCTTCCAGTTCTCCATCGGGAAGATTCTGGAGGACGAGGGGTCCGGAGCCGCGTCGGAGGTCCAGGGCGCACAGATGGCTGGGTTCTACTCTGAGGGGACTGCCACGACCAGGGCGGACCCAGATGGCCCGCCCCCAGACCAGCGGCACATCCGCAGGTTAGTCCTCGTTCAGTAAATCGATTGTGGACCGCAGCAGAACCGGGCCGGAGCCTCTGATCCCAACCCTTCTCTGTGCAGGGTCATCCTGTCCGTGAACGACAAGTGGCACTACTGCCACAACTCTGAGGTTCTGGTCGGGTCCCGCGCCATGAGGGACCGCCACCTGCGACTGCTGGGCTACGTCATCCTGCAGGTCAGTCCAACCGTCCAGAATCAGAACCTGGCCGATCAGAGGAGTCCAGGTCCGCTGTCCTGCAGGCGTTTCGCCTGAAAGGTTCTGCAGAACACATCGGGTCAGTCGCCTTCAGGACGACGGACCGAGACCTGGAGCGCCCCCCGTCAGCCGGTCATGTGACCCGCCTCTCGTCTCTTGTCCCCTCTCAGCTTCCGTACCACGAGCTGGAGAAGCTGAACGGCATCGAGGAGGTGAAGCAGTACCTGCACCAGAAGCTGCTGGACGTCCCGCTATGACTGCGTCTGTGTGTGTGCGCGCGAGTGTGTGTGAAAGGGGGCGGGGCCAGCGCTCACCTGTCACTCCAACCGGAGAGGGAAGCGCATCCCTGATTGGTTAATAACTCCCATCAGGCAGTGCAGCAGCCTGCAGGTGCACTGGTGGTGTGAATGGTGTTTTTTGTGGGTGGGGTTCTGTTTTCTAGAGTAATGTAACCATGGTAACCGTGATGCATGAGGGAGTTTTTAAAGCATGTGCCAAAGGTTGGAGGGAAGGTGTGGTTCTTGGGTGAAAGGTCAGATTATTTATTTGTGTATCAGCAGAAGGACAGAAGTTTGTTTATATTCTATCAGCTGAAATGTGTATAAAAGCTGAACAGAACCGAGTCTGGGTCTTTATTTCCACCCATGTCATGTGATCCAAGCCACGCCCGCAGCAGAACCTGGAGCCATTTCCACTGAGCGGTTCGGGTCGGTTTTTTAATCAGTTTCCATTATGAAAGCATATTCCTTAGAACCCCGTACCGGATCAACCAGAACCGGACCGACCCGTTCAGTGTAAACTGTTGCAGTGATGAAACCAGACGGTTTGGAAAAAGTGCATTTATTGAGATTCTCTCGGCCTCCGGCTGATTGGAGGTCCAACACTGACTCCGCCCCCTGCATGTCGTCATGTACAAACCCCGCCCTCCCAAAAGAACAAACAGGAAGCTGTCATCCTGAAATGTCCATCAGATAAAAACCAAGTAAATATAAACTGATACACTTGTAACAGGCTCCGCCCACTTCCGACAGCACTGCCTCTCATTGGTCTGCCTGGATGACTGGCAGAGGAGGAGGCGTGGCCTGCACAGCCTGTCCTCTTCAATGAGTGGGCAGGGCTAATCTGAGTCCAACTCGCTGGATTCCTCCGAGGAAGATTGGTCGTCATCCTCCTCTTCATCATCATCGTTCTGAGGATACAAACAGGAAGTGGTTGAAAAGGTCCCCATGGTAACTGAACAAGGAGCAGGGGGCAACAGATGGCCTGGGCTCAGTGCCCCCTACTGGCAGTCAACAGAGCAAAGAGGAGGGACAGCGTCCTGCCTCAGGGGGTGGAGCTACACCTGTCCAGCTCCTCTTTACTTAAACTAGGACAAAGCTTGCCTGAACCTACAGCAGACTCGCCTCATCTTCATCCTCGCTGTCTGAACTTCCTGATGTCTCATCGTCTTCATCAGAGTCTGAGGAACCGCTCTTCTCCTCCTCCTCATCGGAGTCGGACATGTCCTGCTGAGAGTCCCACAAACACAGCGGTTCAGAGCCTGGCAGACCGCACCGAGGGCCCAGAGATGCTGATGGTTTCCAGCCTGTGGGGCGTGGTCCTACCTTGGCGCGATATGCCATGGCCCTCTTCCCCACGGCGACCCCTGGGGTCACGGCCCTGGCTCCGCCCACCTTCCCCTTTGCCGTCACACGGACCTTGGCCACGGGGCTGACGGTGGCTTTGGAAGAGCTGCTGCGGCGTTTCTGCCAATCAGAGATAGGCTGAGGGTCAGGTGACCTGCAGGGTGGAAGGGGAAGGGCAGCGGGGTGCGGCGGACTCACCGAGGAGGAGAACTCCTTGTAGACAGCTCGGTCCTGCGGGGACAGCGCCTGCGGAGGACAGGAGAAGTGAGCGGCGGCGGCGGGCTACCTGAGGGCTGGGGGCGGGGCTTACCTTGACCCAGGCCTCCAGGTGGGCCTTGTACTCCACCTGCTGTTCCTCCACCTGCTTCTTGTACTTGTCCTTCTGCGCCTGGCTGAGCTTCTGCCAGCGCTTGCCGATCTCCACCATGCGCTCCTTCAGGCTGAAGTGGTTCAGCTCTCCGTTCGTCAGCAGCTCCTGCGAGAACATCTGGTAGCCGCTCCTGGGGTCAGAGGTCGCACTCAGCGGGGACTGGACAGTGACCAGAACTGGGCCAGTTACCTGCCGGGTCTAGTACCAGCCCGGTTCCAGCCCTGGATAAGAACCAGAACCTGCGACGGCGGTCCCAAACTCACACTGGAGGCTTCTTCGGCTCCCCATCAAACTTGGGCTTCCTCTGGCCGACAGGGGCCGCTCTCATCTCCAACAGCTCCCTCTAGAGGACAGCAGCAGTTAACACACACAGCAGCCAATCAGGACTTAGAGGTCAGGGGTCAGGAGAGTACCGAACCTCGTAACGTTTCTGGTCCTCTGCTGCTTTCTTGATCCAGGGAATTTTCTCCTTCTTCTCCATGGAGCGCCAAGCCGCCTCCATCGCCGCCTGGGCCTTCCTGCGGTCGCTCTGCAGGGGTCAGAGGTCAGCACAGAGGTCAGGTCATCTCTTGTCATGCTGAGCTGCTGCTGCACCCTCCTCCAGTCCCACCCACACTGCCCCTCCCCCACGGCCTCTGACCCGGTACTTGGCCAGGTAATCTCCTGTCACGCTGTGCTGCCACGTCTCCTCGGCCGTTTTCGGCGTCTCTGGCAGCTTCGCTGCCTTCCTGGCGTCCCGCCGCTCTCTGGGCGCTGTGGCTCCACCTCCAGCTGCTGGCCACGCCTCTGGCTCCCCCTCCCGGCTCCGCTCCTGGAGCAAGACAGAGACTGTGCTCAGTCAGAGCCTCTGGTTCTGGTTCTGGTTCTGGTTCTGGCGGCACCTTGACCGATGGAGACTTGGCTCTGAGTGGGCTGGGAGCCACGCCCGCATTCAGCTTGGCTCCGCCCATTTTCTCCTCCGTCAGGACTCGGTCCCGCTCCTCCTCAGGAAGGCTCTGCAACACAGCGACATGTTACGGCCTGGACTGACCTCTGACCTCTCTATGTGAATGCTACCTGCATGTATCTGACCTCTGACCTCTACCTCGAATTTATCTCATTTGTTCCTATTGTCATGGCAACACATTGCTAGATGTAGTAGTGACTTTATGACCTTGAACATTTCCACTAGCATCAGTGACCAACTAGCTACTACTGTGGTCCTGTTACCATGACACTATCTGCAGCCTGGTTCTGGTCCAACATGACCTGCTCACAGAGACCAGAACCTGGCCTGGTCAGGGGGCGGAGCCTCACCTCCAGGAAGCGCTGCAGGTCCACGTCGTACTGCTTCTTTTTCTGCAGATAGGAAGTGGTGTTAGAGGCAAAGGGAGCCGGGTCGGTACCGGTCAAGTTGGATCGGGACCGACCTGCTCGCAGCGCTTCTGGAACATGTCCTTCTCCTTCTGGGTCAGCATCTTCCACTGCTTGCTGCACAGCACCATGCGCTCGGTGCTCGGCACGTTCTTCATGTTCACCATCAGCTCAGCGCAGTACAGGGAGTAGCCGTTCCTGCAGGGGTCAGGGGTCACTAGGGGTCAGGTGACCCAAATGTTGGACCGCATCACATTTGCCATCAAATGATTAGTTGATCCAGGACTAGTTGAACATGTTGGCCTAATATGTTGTAATTTTCCTACAACATATTTTTGATATGCCAGAACTTATAATTACTTAAAAAATTTACATCTTTTGTTATATTTTTCAACCACAGAGGTCGCCATTTTTTCACCGATAGGTTGATGACGTCATCAGGTCCATTCTGTACTGGAGTCTACAGGGAAACAGGAAGGCTAACTTTACCCCAGTAGTTGTTTATCATATTGCGTTCGACTGGGTCATTTTAGATAATCCCACACTGTGTTGCTATCGGCTGTGATATTTTTTTTTTAATAAATAAATAAAAATTGACAGTGTTGTGGTCAAGACCACCTAACCCGAGACCAAGACAAGACCAAGGGAAGTCGAGACCGAGACCAGCGCCCTGCACTACATGACAAGATAAAATGTGAAATATGATCAAAATTGCTTCTCAAATTGATCTGAAAGATCCATATTCCCATAAAAACACCTAGATATTAAATACTTAATACATTTTACCAATATTAACTATTTACCATCTTTGTGCTACAATCCGCGGTGGTCTTGTGCCATCCCTAAAAAGATAACGCCCTGGGCTTTTACCCATATTGCTCATGTCAGAAACCACCACTCTCTGCACCATTAAGCATAACAATTGAGGCAATGCCCTGATGCAGGCGCGGAGCTATAGGGGGCACTGGGAGAGCTGCTGCCTCCCAAACCGGGCCAAATGGGGGACCGGGCCTGGAGGTGCCAGGGAAGGAGGAGTGGTTTCAAGTCAT
>NW_015113792.1:32084-42244 GCF_001443285.1 Poecilia latipinna
CTTGAAATAAAATGCCGAGTCCTCAGAGCCCGAGACTAAGACCGATCTCGAGTACTACAACACTGAAAATTGAGGCGAATCTGGATAATTTCCTACATGAAAGAAAGGAGAGCTCAGTGCGAGAGCCGGAGTGGAACCCAATGAAGGACCTAATCTGGACCCTGGACATTTCTCCACCACACTTTGAGCCATTTATACCAGCAGAACCAAGGAAGCTAACAGGTGATCTTTACCTTAACAAGCTAAAAATAAATGCCGTGCTGAGACAGGGAGAGCTGGACGCTCTTTGAGATGCTAACAGGAGCTATAAGGCCTGCGGTACTGACATCACCGGTCCGACCGGACCCATGGAGGTCCGGTGTTGGTGGTAATTAAGTCCGGTGTGGCTATTTGCACTGGACCGCACTCTAAGCAGCACAGCTGATGCCGAACCGCTACAGAAGCTGGGAGCTAACGGAGCTAGAACACCGGTACTGAATGTGAAACCACCACCAGGAACAGCTGTTGCCGAACCGGAGACAGAGCTTCAGAACCGAACCGGATCACACAGGGACCAGAGGTGAGTCTCATTCATTGTTTCATTATGAACCTGAAGGCGGCAGCAGCTCCTACGGCCAGCTCTTCCTCTGTTTGCTCCTCCTCTTCATCGCCTCTTGTTGTTTCTATGTTCTGATCGGTTTCAATGAGCTTCGGTTCAAATCAAAAAGGCTTCATAAAGTTATTCGTCACTGTTTGGCTGGAGGAGCCAGACAGTTGGACCTTTGCACTCATTTACCCAGAATGCATTGCAGCGTGAACATGGCAACAAATCCTGTGAAAATATTTCATTAAAAGTTATAAAAACTAAATAACCTACAGTCCTGTATTGTTTTTACATCTAAACTAAGTATTTCACAAATAAGGCCTATTTTCTGGCTCCAGTAAAGAACCGCCAGAACCGTCAGGTTCTGGTTCTGTTGTTTTCTCGCCACTGTTGCTACAAGCATGCTCACTACGAGGGATGCTGTGGGCCAGCGACTGGACACCCTGCTGGTTCATGAACTGTTTGAACTGGGACCCGCCGGGCTGAACCGGCAGCGATTGAGCTGAACTGGGAAATATCACTGGGACCAGTTACACCACCACAACCTCCAGCGTTTCAGGGTTCACCACTCAACTTTTCCAGATTTCCTCTTTATCAGTGCTACATCTCCGTTTCTCTGACAAATGTAGCCTAAGTTAGCCTTGCATAGAACAGAGTAGCCTAGTGTAGCATAGCCTAGCCCAGAGGTTCCCAAACTGTGGGGCGCACATCCTAGGGGGCTCACCGTACCATTGCAGGGGGGCGCGGGAAGCGGTATGGATGAATGAAAAAAAAAGAAAAAGGAAACACAACAATGATGAATGCTGTGTGTGCTGGGGGGGTTGAGTGGATGGAAGAGGATAATAGGGAGTCTCTAAGGATCTCTCTACACCCCCTGGTCACACACATCGTTCTAACAGAGTCTAACTCTCCCTACAGCAGTAGGGAGAGTTAGACTCTCCTAGTGTAGAGCAGCCTAACCTGGGTTAACTTTGTTCAGCTTACTCTAGGAGAGAGTAGTCTGGACTAGCTTAAAGTAGCCTAACATAACTACTTTAAGCTAGGCCAGACTATTAGCTTAATGTAGCCTTGCATAGCATAGAGTAGCCTAGACTACCCTACCCAGCTCTCTGATTGCAGGACATGTCCATGATCAGCCAATCAGAGCAGGATTCCTGCCTTTCTCTGTCTCTGATTGGTTTAGACTACAATCTGGGCCTTAACGTTCAGGCTGCAGACTGGGTGCACTGGGTTGACACAGCGCTACAGACGGTGGAAGAATTTACAACCCTATTGTTACCGTAGTGGTCCTACTGGTTATACTGGTGGTACTGGTGGACTCACGGTGGCGGCTTGGTGGGCCGTCCATCAAACTTGTCCTTCAGCTGTCTCTCGGCCTTGGTGAGGACAGAGCGGACGTGTTCCTCTGAGTTGGAGTCTGGGTGGGCCTCGTGGTACGCCCTCATGCTGTCCTGCAACACAGAGTCTGGCAGGTCAGGACCAAGGAGGTGGGTCGGGCCAGAACCAGAACCAGAACCAGAACCAGAGCCAGAACTTCACCTCGTAGTCCTTCTGCAGCTCCAGCGCCTTGCTGATCCACTTCAGCCTGCGCTTGTCGGACAGTTGTGACCACTGCCTCCTCAGCGCCTCCTTCAGCTCCTTCTGACTCACCTGAGGACACACGCTTCCGGTCAGTGGATGGTGCCGGGGTGGCAGCAGAACCGGGCGAGCCGATGGCAGAACCGGGCCAGTACCTCTGGGTGCAGCTTCATGTAGGCCTTCTTCTCGTGGTTGTACCACAGCTGCTGGGGTGTCTTGGGTTTCTCCGGCAGGTCCGACTTCTTCCGCTCCTCCATCAGGTCTGGATGCTCCTCCCTGCAGGACACCATGCATCAGGACGGGACTGGAACCACTGGACCGGAACCACGGAACTGGAACCACTGGATGGAACTCACCTGAACCGGGCCATGTTCTTCTCAAACTCCTCTTTCTCCCGCTGGAACTCTGTGATGTACTTTTGCTGAAACAAAGCAGAGACATGGGGACCATGTGAGCTGGTTCTGGTTCTGGTTTCGCTTCCTGGTTCCTGGTTCCAGTCTTGACCTTCTTTTTATCTGGCAGCTCCTTGTACTTCTTGGACAGGATCTTGGTGAGGTCCAGGTTGCTCATCTCCGGATGGATCTTGGCATATTTGGCTCGTTTCTCCATGAAGAAGCGGAAGTAGGGAGTCAGCGGCTTCTTGGGGAAGTCTGGGTGGGTCTGGACAGAGACACAGGGTCAGAACTGGTCCGATTCTGCCATTGAGCTCGGTTCTGCACCTGCACCACTCACCTTCAGCTTCTTGCCTTTGTACGGGTTCTTGACAAACTCAATAGCGTCCACAATGAGCTCCGTCATGGTCCGGTACTTCCGGACCTGAAAACAGAACCAGAATGAAAGGTGAAGGTCCGGAACCCAACACTAACCCCCTTACCCACTGGGCCCACTGGCGGCAGGCCGTACCTCGCAGGAGACCTTCTGCCACTTCTGGCGGCACATGTCCCCGGTGAAGCGGCCGAAGCCGACCTTGTCCCAGTCGAAGTGTGACTCGGTGGTTTTGTACTTCATGGCGTCTCCGTCGGGCAGCAGACCGCGGATCCGCTCCAGCAGCGTCAGGCAGTCCTCCTGGCTCCACGCGTCTGCGGACGGACAGCCGTCAGCGCCATGATGCTGCCACCACTGGGCCGGGGCCGACACACACTTACCTGCTTCAGCCTTGATCCTCTGAGCCGCAGAGACGCTACTGCTGCCGTTCATCCTGACGGAGGCTCCGCCCCTCGCCGCTCTGCAATCACACACACACACACACCTGTCCTTCATCTGAGACACACACAAAAACACACACACACCTGTCCTTCATCTGAGACACACACACACACACACACACACCTGTCCTTCATCTGACACACACACACACACACACACCTGTCCTTCAGGTTGGACATGTTTTTCTGCCAGAATCATGATTTAAATTTTGTTTTAGTTCACCAAACAAAATCTTTTAGAAAAAATAACTGACTCTTTTAGATAAGTAGAGTTTCACCAAAGAACCCTCCAGAACCTCCCTTTAGGTCGGAACCTGTCGGAACCTCCCTTTGGGTCGGGTCAGGACTCCTGGAGGAGGTGGTGCTGCCTCCTCCTCGGCTGGCCGGCAGGGGGCAGGACCGAGCAGCAGCGGTCTGGCTGTTACAGCAGCAGCTGGACGCTCTGCTCCGTGTCGCTCTGAACCGGACCGGCTCTGGTTCTGTTTGGGAGAAACCATGTGGGGTTTTCTGTTGAACTGGGACCTGCTGTGATGACGGGTCCGGGTCTCCACCGAGCTCTGGGGGCCATCAGGGGCCGCCCTTCAGGAGCCTGCCCGGGGCCCCGCGGACTGAGCGGGCCGCCTGGCTGCAGCTGCCCCGGTAATGGCGTCCCTTCTCCGGCAGGAGTCAGCACGTAGCTTTCGCTGGAAGGCGCACGGGAGTCTGTCTAAATTAGGAGTAAAAGCGGCCAAACTGCGAGATTAAACCGTTTCTGTGGTTTAATCTCCGCAGAACCGCTGGTTCCGACATGTGGAGCCGATAATCCTCTTGCAGCAGAAAACCGCAGAAACGGTCTGAAATGACCTGGAATGCCGTTGAAAGGTTCTGGAAACACACCATCTGCGGTTCCCCCGGCCGAACCGACCCGATTACCGGAACCAGGAGCTCCTTTTGGGTCGCAGCGGGAAGGCTCGACCTCGGTTCCCCAGAAAGCCTCACTGCGAAGCCGCCATGAATGTTCCGGGGACTCGGGGACAACCGAGCAGAAAAACCGAGAAATCCGTTTAAAATACGAAACCTTCGCTTACCTGATGGTTCTGCTGGATTTCCGGATGGTTCCCGAACAGAACCGTGCCGGTTCGGCTGATTCTGAGCCTTTCTTAGAGCCTGTTTTTTGCTCGTAAACCCCGGGGAGTCAGTTCGAAACGAATCCGACAAAAGGAGCGTCTAGCTCGGTATGAAACTCCGCCCCGCGCCGCAGGGGGAGGACCTCCGGGGGAAAACATGAGACAAAGGCGGAGGATGAAACCAGAGCCGCGGACAGAGCTGCAGCCAGCCCCGCTGCTGGAATAACACAGCTTCAAACTCTCTGGTTCGGTTCTGGTCCCAGTCCAGATTATATGCCAGGGAGCGCACAGACCACGGGGCCCGCGGACCGGACGGGGACAAGCCGACGGATCCGGTGAACAGAGCCTTTTCTGCGGCTCGGCTCGGAGCGCATCCCCGGCCCAGAGGCAGAGAGGACCCGCGCGCTGCCGGAAGCCGGCCGCCTAGAGGACACCAGGCCCGGTCCACACTGCTCAGAACCTCCTGGTGGTTCTGGACCCAGACGGTGGAAGTCCACCAGGAACCAGGACCAGGTTCTGGTACCATGACGAATTCGCATGGTGAACCTGTGGTTCTAACACTTTCTGCTCCTGAACAACAGGAATAGAACCGGAACTTTAGAGTCCTAACCGGGTCACTGAGTGATGATGATGATTATCATCATCATCATCATCTCCATCCAGACATCTTCTGCAGCTCTTGCGACCCATAATGCACCGGGGTGAACAAACTGTGTTGTTCACGCATGCGCAGCTGTAGCATAAGCAGTTTGAACCCAATCACTGAACCCATTAATAAACCCGAACCTCTGCTGCTCTGTGTTTATTTTTGTGATGAACTCTGACCTGGTGAGGAACCTGCGAGCTGATGGCTCCGGCTCACTGCTGCCCCCTGCTGCGCCGGCTGATTACATTACATTAAAGCTTTTTCTTTATTTCTGACAAACGGTATACAATAACTTGTTGAGGTACAAAGAACATTCCAGTATAGGCATGAAAAAAGAACAAAATGACAAGCACATAACAGTAAGGCAAATAATAAAAATAGAGCAGGATTTAAAACAAAAGAAAACCAGAGATCATTCTTGATGGAGAGTCTGCAGATGAACACCAGAACCGGGCCTCAGAACCTGATTCTAGAGTCAAAACCGTTCTAGCGGTTCATCATAATGGTCAGACCGGTTACGGAGCTTTAACGTCTTCATAAAAAAACAATAAATACAGTGACAACGCTGTCAGATGAATCAGAGGCTGTTGTTGCAGGCAGTGACCAGTAGGGGGCGAAGAGTCGCCTCGGTTCTGTCTGAACAGCAGCAGAAGAAGCGGCAGCAGCCAGCGCAGATTAGCCTGTTAGCTTGGAGGATAACTGCTCTGCTATGAAGCTTCTTCTGTGAGACGGTGAATTCTGGTTGCTCTCTGGTCCGAACTTGGGTCGGACCGGTCCGGAACTACTTCCGGTGCCGTTGTTAACCATTAGCTCCGGGTTTAGCCAACTGCTCAGGTGAGCTCAGGTAAGAGCAGTTCAGAACTCTGCTGGTTCGGTCAGAGCTTCCCAGCTGGGCCAGCCAGCAGTCCAAGCCAGCGGTCCGGTACATCACCGGGAAGAGAGTACGAACCGGGAGCACATGAACAAGGTCCGGAACCCGGAGACGTCCTGAGGCAGCTGCTGAGGAACAGGTTCGGTCCGGTCAGCAGAACTCCAGCGGAGGTTCGGAGCAGCCTGGACCCAGAAAAGGTTGGTGTTCTAGGCCAACAGATGTTCTGAAGCTGTTCTCATCTAGCTTCTCCTGGTTCCGGTTCGGTTCTGACCAGAAGTGAAAGTAATTTTAATTTTTTGCCGGTATTATGACGATAATCGTCAGCGGCTCAATGTGCGAACAAAACCAATAAAAACCAACATTTCAGTGCGGAGACAGAAGGAGCATTTCATAATCTGGAGGAAATTAATATTTTGGTTCTGGCTTACTTGGTGAAAACTAATTAGTTACATTTATTGCTGTGATTACAGTTTGTCTAATTTGTACTTTTTGCTGTTTACAAAACCTGAACTTTTGCTTTTACTTGAATTTGTTTTGAGTAAAGTTACTGAGTTACCTTTAAAATAATTTCCATTATTTAGTAAAAATAAATCAGGGAAACCAGAAGAACGTCACTCATCCTTCAGCTGCTGGCCAGCAAATTTAGTTCAAGTTAAGAAAAAGTCCTTATTGAACTTAATGCTTCAGTTTAACTGTAAGTAAGAGAAAACAGCTTCATCAAATATTGTAAACATGGATATTCAATAACAAATGTTTTATCAGGTTCTTGTGATTATAATTTCTATTGACTGAAACTGAAAACCAAATCAGGAGTTTAGTTTGGAGTCGGTTATTTAGACAGGAGGGACAAACAGCTAAAATAAGATATTGGACATTAATGTCAATGTAAATATTTTGTGCTGCATCTTTATTTCTAAAGTTGCTCCTTTAAATAAACGGTTTGAGGCCAACATGTTCTCCTTTCCTTTGTGAAGAGCAGAACTTTGTTTTGCTCATCACAAAGGAACTAAAGTCACATTTTAATGAGGGATTTGTTACTTTTATCTGTATCTAAGTGCAGGTGACATCAAATACCTGAGTTACATTATGGGATGTGTAAACCTTGATAATCATTCATGTTGTAACTGCGGTAACGTTTCATCTCTGTCTTTTCTGTTGAACAAATTAGTTGTTTTCTGCACTTTGATCAAGTTTTGATTGAATTAAAAATAATCCATGTCCCGCTACGTTTCATTTTAAGGTGAGTAAAGGAGAAGTGATTTATTGTCGGTCCTGTCCCGGTGCACGTGGACCAGCTGTGTAAAACGTCCCAGTCCATAAATCAAACGCACCAATCCGTTTGGTTCCAGTCAAATGTCCGGTTATAACTTAATAATCAGTTGTTTTAACTGAGCAAAATGACGTCAAACACCAACTAGATTTTCTCAGTTTGCTTCTAATTGGGACATTTTGTGACCAGCAGACAGACGTTAAACGTGGCGGAGAACGGTTTGAGGGCTGCAGACGAAAACTTCGAGCTCCAGGAGGGGAGAAGCTCCAGCAGCAGGACGGATCAGAAACACTTTGGAATGAAAAATCAAATGCAGAGATAAACAGATTAAGATTTAGGCTGCCTGCTGCTAGCAGATCTATCCTGACTCAAACTGTTGTCCAGGTGCTGCGTACCGCTCTTTTGCAGGTACGCAGCACCGGACCAGACTGAACCGGACCGGCTTACTTTCACCGCTGGTTCTGACCCAGAACATTCCTCTGAGTTCTCTGGAGGTCTGGCCTGCTCCTGGTTCAGTTCTGGGTCCATCTAACATCAGAGGTTCCTTGTATGCGTCTGTGCTGCTCACCTGAGCCGTCCCTTGTTCAGGTGCGCTGCCGGCGATGGCTCTGATCGAAGGCGTGGGGGACGAGGTGACGCTGCTGTTCGGCTCGCTGCTGCTGCTGATGGTGCTGCTGCTCGCCTGGGTCTCCACCCGCACCGCCGAGCCCCCGGAGCAGCTGTTCCCAGGCCACGCCCCCTCCCCACAGGACACGCCCCTCTCCTCCACCGCCTCTGTGGGTGACAGCGTTCCGTCCGAGACTCCACCCACCGGCTCCTCCCCCCAGGAGGAGGCAGAGCCTGAGGCGGGAGACGGGGTGAGGCGGCGGGGAGCCGAGCGGAGCATGGTGGTGCGCCTGAAGTTCCTCAACGACACGGAGAGAATGGCCCAGGTCCAACCGCACGACACCATCGGCTACATCAAACGGTATGGACTGAGCACCAATCAGAGCCAGGAGGCGGGTCTTAGTGTTGCCAATCACCGTCTGGGTGGTGCTGCTCATCCCCCCTTTTACCCGATAGCACAGCCAGTCATGAGCGCATATTTAGCAGCGAGTACATCAGGTGATTGACAGCACTAAGCCCCGCCTCCTGGCTCTGATTGGTTGTTTTTGGTGCATTTTCTCAGTGCAGTAGCAGCTCATGGTGCCTCATAAGAAACTAACAACATGGAGACGAATTGAACTAATAAGTTTAATAAGTTGCAACATTTAGTCAACATGTCAGACAACAAAGAGTTTTGGATCCTCTACTGTTCACGTCTGTTATGGAATTAGTTTTTGGTAAATGTTTAATATTTGGGGAGCCGTCCAGGACGGCGGCCATCTTGGCCACCTTAGTAGTGTTTCATAGAGCGCCATGTTATAGGTGACTCTAACCAATCAGAAACTCAAGTGCTGGACTTTATCATTGTCTTTAGTCAAGCTTGACTGAAAAACAAGCCTCCGGTCACTAGGTGGCAGCAGTGTTCAAACTAATCAACAGGCTGCCTGTTCAAGCCAGTAGAAGCAACTGGTGGATTCATGCTTGGATGTTTTGGCCCAGTCAAAGTCCTTCCACCTCATTCCTCCTTCCTGTCCTTCATTTAATTAGCTCCACCTCCTTATGAAAATGAAAAAGCTTGGTGTTTTCTTAGAGAAGTTGTCTTATTCAGTGTCAATAATGCCAGAATTCAAAATAAATAATCTGAATGATTTAGTCCCATTTCCAAATAAGGAGCTGTCTGCCATGTCTCCGCCTCTTCCTGTTGCTGCTTCCAGGCAGACTTTGGCCAGGTGTATTACCCACAATTCATTACTGCACAATTAAAAAAAAAATATTCAATACACAAAAATAACGACAACATGCTCACATCAGTTAGTCAATAACAAACATTGCAGAAAAAACATCACATCTCCTGTTTACAAATCAAAGTGAGGCTCCAACAAATGACTAAAATTAGTGAAAATATTTTCTTACAATAATTCAAACATTGACTGAAAATTCCACATTTTTTCTTTGACAAATAAACCAAACGGAATATTTTGTAATGAAACAAAATCCACATCTATGGCTTCTGATAACAAAAGGTTATGAAATAGTTGCTGTAGTTGTAGTTCTTTACTGTGATGTTTTGAGCTAAAAGGCAGATTTCAGGCAATGTGTGTTTTTATTTAGCCTTTATAGAAAATAGTTGGACAAGGCACATTGGTGGACCAAGTATTTTATAAATGCTGCCCCAAAACCTGCGTAGCTTTGGGCCAAACGTGGGTGTGGTGAGCTGGCGACTGTCCACACCCATGACAAGTGTCACTGACTTAGTACATTTTGGTAATTTTGCGTTTGATATTGCAGAATTGCCTTTAAGACTGTTAACCCTCTGAAGCGTAAGTGGGTCTTTTTGGACCCGGTGAGGTCATCTTTTTGCAATATCTTTGTAATGAAAAGTTTTCATCTCTTCATATTCCAGGTATTCCTCAAGAAACATGTTACTGATATCATGCAATTAAAATGTTTAATTTACCTTTTATACATTTTAAGAAACAGCTTGTTTTATGTCACTACCCCATTCTTCTGTGAGTGGGTCTAAAATGACCCGCATTCATTTCCTGTGGAATTTAATGGGAATCTGTTTCTTACCAACTGTGTCTGTCAGGAAAACATATTTTTGTGAACCAAACACACTGAGACCTGAGTGTCACCCTGAATAATATTATTTTACACAGCAAGAACTCTTACATATAAGTATTATCTTTATTTTTTATCTCACAAATGTCTGTGTGTGTCAGCCATGAGAGCGTTATTGTCACAAATCAACATATTAGCCTTCTTCAAAGTTAGCTAGTTATCTAACCAACTAGCTAACATTACCACCTGTACTTT
>NW_015113792.1:43495-50795 GCF_001443285.1 Poecilia latipinna
GGTTCGGTGCGGTGCAGTGCGGCGTGGTGCGGTGCGGTGTGGTGCGGTACGGCGCGGTACAGTACGGTGTGGTGCGGTACGGTGTGGTGCGGTACGGCGCGGTACAGTACAGCGTGGTGCGGTACGGTGTGGTGCGGTACGGCGCGGTACGGTATGGGGTGGTGTGGTGCGGTACGGCGCGGTACGGTACGGTGTGGTGCGGTACGGCGCGGTACAGTACGGCGTGGTGCGGTACGGTGTGGTGCGACGTGGCGTTTGGATTGGTCCGATATGGAACCTGTCGAGCCCATCGTGGACAGTACCGGTTCTGTACGGATTGGCGTTTAGGTCCAAAGTGTTTCACATGCTGAGAACCAAACCGAGCTACCAGATCAGAACCACAAGTGGAACATCAATAACTGTTGAAGGTCAAAGGTCATCTGCACCGCCTGTTTCCACAGTTCATCCATGAATCAATACGACTGAGTGTTATCAAATCTCAGTTCTGGTTCTGGTCCAGTCTCTGGGAGCCAGAGGAGCAGTCAGTGGTGGCAGACGGTTCTGGTTCTGGGTGTGTTAACTGACCTGTCAGAGGTGAAGCGTCCAGAACTCTGAAGGTTCTGGTTGGTTCCCACATGGATGCTCACCTGAAACAACAGAGACATGTAAGGATGGCATCACAGCGTCTGGATGGAGGTTCGTCTGTTGGTCCGGCTCACCGCTTGGTGCAGCCGGGTCTGGACCTGGTTCTGGTCACGGTGCCACATAGTGGCGGGCCTGCTGGGTCAGACTGGCCTGGTCCTCGGTTCTCCCGAACATCACCACCTGCAGCTCGCCGCTCACCTGCACACACACAGGTGAGCCTGAGAGGCAGAGCAGAACCCGGTTCTGGTTCTGAGCCAGGCCTGGCCGTTACCTCGAACGGGTTGGTTCTGTTGGCCGGACACTCGGGAGAGCCCTGGTTGGGAGCGTGCTGCTGGGCCCACCACACCTCCAGCTGCTCGTCCAGCGGGAAGCATTCGAACTCGTCGCAGGTCGGGACGAAGCGGGCCTGAGCCGGAACCGCCGAGCCGGACGGGCCCTGGACCTTCTGCTGGCCTGAACCGGAACCGACTTGGACCTGTGAGGCCGAGCCGGTCCCGTTCTGACTCTGCAGGATGGAGCTCAGCAGGCTCTCCCCGTGCACCTGCAGGTCAAAGGTCAGGAAGGTGATAAGGAGAACCTGGTTGTGGAGGTCATGTCAAGGTCACGAGAGGGACATTAACCCTCTGAAGCGTAAGTGGGTCTTTTTGGACCCGGTGAGGTCATCTTTTTGCAATATCTTTGTAATGAAAAGTTTTCATCTCTTCATATTCCAGGTATTCCTCAAGAAACATGTTACTGATATCATGCAATTAAAATGTTTAATTTACCTTTTATACATTTTAAGAAACAGCTTGTTTTATGTCACTACCCCATTCTTCTGTGAGTGGGTCTAAAATGACCCGCATTCATTTCCTGTGGAATTTAATGGGAATCTGTTTCTTACCAACTGTGTCTGTCAGGAAAACATATTTTTGTGAACCAAACACACTGAGACCTGAGTGTCACCCTGAATAATATTATTTTACACAGCAAGAACTCTTACATATAAGTATTATCTTTATTTTTTATCTCACAAATGTCTGTGTGTGTCAGCCATGAGAGCGTTATTGTCACAAATCAACATATTAGCCTTCTTCAAAGTTAGCTAGTTATCTAACCAACTAGCTAACATTACCACCTGTACTTTATTGGGCATGTGTGTGTGTGTGTGTGTGTGTGTGTGTGAGACACCCTGGATGAGAAAACCAAGAGAGAGACAGTGTTGAATGACATGCAGAACCTGTTGATCAATGTGTTCAAGGTTCTTTCTTTTATCATCTCAGTAAATAAAATAAAAATTCATAGCCATATAAATAAATGCATAAATAAATGAGCTGGTAAAGTATAGAGTGCCTTCTCCGGGTCGGGGAGGATGTCCTGCTCCGAGTGGAGGAGTTCAAGTATCTCAGGATTTTGCTCACCAATGAGGGAAAAATGGAGCAGGAGATCGACAGGCGGATGGATCGGTGCAGCGTCTGCAGTGAAGCGGCGCTGCACCGATCTGTCGTGGTGAAGAGAGAGCTGAGCCAAAACGCGAAGCTCCTGATTTACCGGTTGATCTAAGTTCCTACCTTCATCTATGGTCATGAGCTTTGGCCAAAATTAGTTTTCCCTGTAGGTGTCTGGGCTCTCCCTTAGAGAGAGGGTGAGCAGGTCAGATACCAGGAGGGACTCAGAGTAGAGCCGCTGCTCCTTCATGTCGAGAGGAGCATCTGGTCAGGATGCCTCCTGGACGCCTCTCTGGTGAGACGTTCTGAGCACGTCCCACCGGGAGGAGACCCAGGGAAGACCTAGGACACGCTGGAGGGACGATGTCTCTCAGCTGGCCTGGGAACGCCTTGGGATTCTGGAAGACATGGCTGGGGAGGGAAGTCTGGGCCTCCTTACTTAGGCTGCTGACCCCGCAACCCGACCCCGGATAAACGGAGGAAGATGGATAGATGCATGGATGGATAAATAAATCACACACATGCACACACTCACACGTGTGATACACACAGCATAATAGAATACAGACAGTAATGTTAGCTAGCTTGGTTAGCTAGCTAGTTCCAAGAAACGTGCTCTTTCACAGCCCCCCATGCCCACACACACATAATGGATGTTAACATTGTCCATTATTGACATTTCATCATTGTTGTTGTAAAATTGCTGCTGTTGTCATTTTGTTTTAAAATGTTCTACAAATTGTTCTAAAAATGTTTAAAAAAGTGAAAAATGAAAATATTTCAAACATGAAATAACTCTTGTGTGAAATAAAACACAGTACAAAGTATTATACAAAACATTATTTTGGATCAAAATGACAAAAGTAGCAAAAAAAACACACTGATTTAAACACGGGTCTAAAAAGACCCACTCACAGAAGACTGCATAGTCAGTCTCTCGCATCAGAGGGTTAATAAGGAGGTCTGGACCGGATTGGTTCCGGTAGCAGGAAGAGGATCAGGAGGAAACCTAAACCCCACGACTAGAACAGAGATGCTGCGACATCGGACCTGACAGAACCCACTTTGGACCCGCTCAGAGGGTTCTGTGTCAGGCTGACCTCAGAGCTGCAGCTGGACTGCTGGCTGTCAGGGTCACTGCTCCTCTCTCCTCCTGTCAGGTTCATCATCAGTCTGGAGCAGGCTGCCACCTGAAGTGCGCGCACACACACACACACAGCTCAGCCTGAGCTCCAGCTGGCGGCCAGTTGGCGGCGGCCGGCTGGACTCACCTCGTCCTGGCAGTCGGGCACCTTGAGCGGCGTGGGTGTCTCCGGAGCCGAGGGGAACAGTGCTCTGATCTGCTCTGTCCTGAACGGACCAATGACGAGTTAGGGTCAGGGGTTACAAGGGGTCAAAGTGAGAAAGGCCGGAGCGGACCTGGAGCCGAGGCTGCAGTGGACACAGCAGACGTTCTGGTGTTTGAGGGAGCAGAGCGGCGTGGAGGTGAGCGGCGGGCGCTGGAAGCTCAGCTCCTCTGCAGCACTCAGGCTGAAGACCTGGGACAGGTAGACACTGAGATGGCCAGCCTGAGGGACACCTGGACATGTCTCTGTCTGTCTCTCTGTGATTCTACCTCAGCTGGGGAGAAGACTGCTGCCTCCATCATGCTGCTCCTCTCCCAGGACGAGGACGAGTCCAGGAAGGACGCTCCTTCATCCGTCTTCATCAACTGCTCCTTAACACCTGGAACCTGCACAAGACAGCAGCTGTCTCACCTGTCCTCAGAAAGCCGGGACCGGCCCTGCCACAACGCCTTACATAGCTCCTGCTCAGGTCGATGACGGATGGAGAGTCCTCTCTGAGCAGCGGCGCCTCTGGAGATGGGTGTGATGTCATTTCCTGGTAGCTCCAAGCCTCCAGGTTCTGGGACGAGCAGGACTTCTGCTGGGGACAGAGACAGACATGGGCAGGGACCCAGAGGACAGACATAGGCAGGGTACAGTGGACGGCTTTACCATCTCCATCAGGTCAGTGGACACGCCCTGCTTGCAGCCTGAGCAGGAAGCAGGGGCCCAGGTGGAACACAGGTGGGCGGAGCTTCCATGCGGTCTGCAGGTGCTCTGATTGGAAGAGAAGCTGGACTCGTCTTTGATGGTGGACAGACTGTCGGCCTGCAAGAACACAGATCAGCATCAGCGTCCCGACCTACTAGAGGCATCCTGCTGACTGGGGACGGACCTTAGACTGGGCTCTGCGGGATGCGTGGGTCCTGGTCCCAGGTCTGGGGGCGGAGCTTGAACCATGCAGCTGCAAGAAGTGCAGGTAACCCTCCTTCTCCACCTTACGTTTCAAGGTGGAGTTCCAATGATTCTTTATGGAGTTGTCTGTTCTGGAAGACATGGCAAAGGAGACACACCTGAGGCTGCAGACAGGTCAACGCACCTGCAGACAGATCAACGCACCTGCAGACAGATCAACGCACCTGCAGACAGGTCAACGCACCTGACACAGGTCAACGTACCTGCAGACGGATCAACACACCTGCAGACGGATCAACGCACCTGACACAGGTCAACGCACCTGACACAGGTCAACGCACCTGACACAGGTCAACACACCTGCAGACAGCTCAACGCACCTGCAGATAGGTCAAAGCACCTGCAGACAGGTCAACGCACCTGACACAGGTCAACGCACCTGACACAGGTCAACGCACCTGACACAGGTCAACGTACCTGCAGAAATGTCAACGCACCTGCAGATAGGTCAANAGAGCGTTATTGTCACAAATCAACATATTAGCCTTCTTCAAAGTTAGCTAGTTATCTAACCAACTAGCTAACATTACCACCTGTACTTTATTGGGCATGTGTGTGTGTGTGTGTGTGTGTGTGTGTGAGACACCCTGGATGAGAAAACCAAGAGAGAGACAGTGTTGAATGACATGCAGAACCTGTTGATCAATGTGTTCAAGGTTCTTTCTTTTATCATCTCAGTAAATAAAATAAAAATTCATAGCCATATAAATAAATGCATAAATAAATGCGCTGGGAAAGTATAGAGTGCCTTCTCCGGGTCGGGGAGGATGTCCTGCTCCGAGTGGAGGAGTTCAAGTANCTCAGGATTTTGCTCACCAATGAGGGAAAAATGGAGCAGGAGATCGACAGGCGGATGGATCGGTGCAGCGTCTGCAGTGAAGCGGCGCTGCACCGATCTGTCGTGGTGAAGAGAGAGCTGAGCCAAAACGCGAAGCTCCTGATTTACCGGTTGATCTAAGTTCCTACCTTCATCTATGGTCATGAGCTTTGGCCAAAATTAGTTTTCCCTGTAGGTGTCTGGGCTCTCCCTTAGAGAGAGGGTGAGCAGGTCAGATACCAGGAGGGACTCAGAGTAGAGCCGCTGCTCCTTCATGTCGAGAGGAGCATCTGGTCAGGATGCCTCCTGGACGCCTCTCTGGTGAGACGTTCTGAGCACGTCCCACCGGGAGGAGACCCAGGGAAGACCTAGGACACGCTGGAGGGACGATGTCTCTCAGCTGGCCTGGGAACGCCTTGGGATTCTGGAAGACATGGCTGGGGAGGGAAGTCTGGGCCTCCTTACTTAGGCTGCTGACCCCGCAACCCGACCCCGGATAAACGGAGGAAGATGGATAGATGCATGGATGGATAAATAAATCACACACATGCACACACTCACACGTGTGATACACACAGCATAATAGAATACAGACAGTAATGTTAGCTAGCTTGGTTAGCTAGCTAGTTCCAAGAAACGTGCTCTTTCACAGCCCCCCATGCCCACACACACATAATGGATGTTAACATTGTCCATTATTGACATTTCATCATTGTTGTTGTAAAATTGCTGCTGTTGTCATTTTGTTTTAAAAATGTTCTACAAATTGTTCTAAAAATGTTTAAAAAAGTGAAAAATGAAAATATTTCAAACATGAAATAACTCTTGTGTGAAATAAAACACAGTAGAAAGTATTATACAAAACATTATTTTGGATCAAAATGACAAAAGTAGCAAAAAAAACACACTGATTTAAACACGGGTCTAAAAAGACCCACTCACAGAAGACTGCATAGTCAGTCTCTCGCATCAGAGGGTTAAATTGAATATTAGTACATTTTGGAAATATGCAAATGCTCAGTGTCAGCTGTTGTCAAAAAAACAACAAAAAAAAGATTTCAAAATATTGAAATCATTTTTGTTTGATTTGTGATTATATTGAATTTTGCTCCATATTCAACAAGTCATAACAAAACACATTAAAACTGCCAAATATCTCCAGCAATGACTTTGAAAAGCAAAATATCTTTATTGTAAATTTAAAATCTTTTTTAGCAGTAAATGTCTAAACAGCGACCAGTCCGCCATTTTGGATTTCGACGTTTCAACAGACGTTCTGTCCACTGCTCACATTTTGCTGCTTCCCTGCCAGCATACCGAGGCGGGCCCCATATGGGGAAAAGGAGGGCAGACATGTCCACATTTTCCCCATATGGGGCCCGCCTCTGTATGCTGGCTGGGTTGTAACCTGGACGTCATGATGTTCACTTCTTAAGGCACGGATTCGGACCGGGCCTTACAAATGTGTCTGCTGTCAGAAGTCAGTAAAGAGTTTTATGCCAGGCTGAGAGATTTCTTTTTAAATACAAGAATTACAAGAACAATTATACTAGCAGAATAGTTATAGTGCCAGATTAAAAATGCAATATTGCCAGAAGAAAGTTAAATCCTCTAGACCAGCGGTCACCAACTCCAGTCCCACCATCCTGTAGCTTTTAGATGCGTCTCTGCTCAAACACACCTGGACCAAATAAGCTGCTCGTTTCCAGCCTATTGCAGAGGAATGAATGCTGGTGAGGGAATTCAGGCATTCTGGAGCAGAGGTGAATCTAAAAGTTGTAGGATGGTAGCCCTGGAGGACTGGAGTTGGTGACCCCTGGTCTAGTCAAATTTATTTTTTACTAAAATAAATTTTAGTAAAAAAGCTGCAATAGAGAGATCTGACCAGCGCAGCACGTCTGGTTCTTTCTTTGAAATAAATGGTTTGATCATTTCTGTCTGATGTGTTGAAAGATTCAGTATTTTATCTGTTTGGTGGTGAAGAGTCATAAAGTCACGACTTTACTCGTATTTAAACAAAGCAGAGGTCTCACTCTGGCCAGGAAATAAAACACTTCGCATCTTTTCTGACAAGGTGGAATTTGAACAATGATCCTGCACATTTTGCATATAAATGTTAGAACAATAAATAT
>NW_015113792.1:55550-57492 GCF_001443285.1 Poecilia latipinna
ATAACTGCGTCCTGCACTGCCACATCTCCCAGAGCGCGGCGGCAGGGGCGGCTGGGGGCCCGCGGCCCGCTGACCAGGTCCAGGTGGCGCTGAACGTGGGCAGCCTGATGGTCCCGCTACTGGTTCTGATGCTGTCCGTGCTGTGGTACTGTCAGATCCAATACCGGCAGTTCTTCACGGCGCCGGCCACCGCCTCGCTGGTCGGCATCACCATCTTCCTCAGCCTGGTGGCCTTTGGCGTCTACCGCCGCTAGCCGCTCTCTGATTGGCCCGCCGCTGTGGACCTGCACATTCTGTTGCCATGGAGACGTGGAGCGCGACAAGGACTCTGATCTTTATTTTTTTAGCTGACGTTTCTCTGTAACTTCTCATCACTGTGCCTCAGTTCCTCCTGTCTGCTCTAATCCAGAATAAATCACTAATTTATCTGCTGAGTTCGACTCTGAATACCGACCCGGTTCTACTGGTTTTATTGGTTCCACTGGTTCTAAAGTTTGTACTGGTTCCCAGTACAACCAGTGTTGCTGCTCCTCCACCCCAGTCCGGTCTGCAGAGGTAAACAGAGACCAGGTTCATGTTTGTGTTTTTATTGAGTCTCTGCGTCGCCCCCTGGTGGCTGCTGCGGGAACGTCAGGCGCTACAGAGCGTCGCTCACTGGAAGAGACAGGAAGAGGATGTTAGACAGGAAGCAGCTGATGGAGACCAGCCGGCTGGAGCTCCGGGTTCTACTGGGTTCAGATGAAGCTGATCAAGATGACGGGTTGATTATTTTAACGAGGATATTCGCTGCGTTTCAGTTGTAGTCAGAACTGGGAAAAAAAGAAAAATCAGCTGGAGTCCCCCAGTTACGTGATCCAACATCCTGGAAGAGGCGCTGCTCTGTTAGATTTTTACGTTGTGCTTTGATTGTTACTCTGTGATTACATTTGCAGCACTTTGAGATTTTTGTTACAAATTAAATTCATTATTGTTCTTATTATAACTGCGTTCCGCTGAACGGATCACTTTAACCTGTTGGTCTCAGGTTGTCATTCACAATGACAGGGGTGTCAAACTCCAGTCCTCTGCTGTCCTGCAGTGTTTAGATGTGCCACAGGTAAAAAACAGTGGAATGAAATGGCTTAATTACCTCCTCCCTGTGTAGATCGGTTCTCCTGAGCCTTGCTAATGACCTAATTATTCTTTTCAGGTGTGGTGCAGCAGAGGCACATCTAAAAGTTGCAGGACAGCGGCCCTTGAGGACTGGAGTTTGACACCCCTGTCACTAGAGGACCCAAATTTGGGTCCTCTAGTGACAGACGGGTTAATGAACTGATTCAGTGACTCAAATGAACTGTTGTTCCCATCACTACCACTAGTGGCGCTGTGATGGCCCCATTCCCCTCCCACCCTGTCAATGTGCTCCAGAAGCGGTTCTGTTCCTGCAGAGCGCCAAGCAGCTGTGATGTCACTACCTGCAGCTTGGCGGCCAGGTGTTCAGGCAGCTCCACCCCGGCGACCTCCAGCAGCAGGATGGTGTCCGTCAGGTCGAAGGAGGCGGAGCCTCGGTCTTGGGGTCGGGTCGCCTGCTGGAGGCTGGACACAGAGGCGGTGGGGTCAGCAACCACCAGAACCGACCAGAACTGACCTGGCCTCAGGTGAGCTCACCTGTTGGTGGCCGACTCCAGCAGGAAGTCGGTGTACATGTCTTTCCAGTCCAGGATGATGGACAGCAGGCAGGTGATGAAGGGATGCATGTCCACCTGCAGCCAGCCCTGCAGGACCACACCCTCGTCCAGGTGAGTCACCTCTGAGCTGATGGTCAGCAGCACCTGGATCTGAAAGGGGCAGAGCCACAGAACAACACCTGGCTCAGGTAAGACACTCTCCAGACAGGACAATGCTGACTGTCCAGGTGTGTCTAGTAGGGCTGTGTAATAATATCGATTTTGCGATATATATC
>NW_015113792.1:62877-63570 GCF_001443285.1 Poecilia latipinna
GCGAAGAATGTCCCGTCGGGACACGAAGGTTCCCCTTTACCCGGTTTCCCAGTGGAAAAAATTCTATCAGAGACCAGCTGACCAGATCCATAATTTGCAACTTCGGAAGTTATTCAAAAGAAAGTCTCTGAAAACACAGGACACAGACGCTGAGCAGGGAAGATGGGGAGGACAGGGAGACGGAGAAGGTGCGTCCTCCTCCTTCGAAGGACAGAGCAGAAAGGTTTAGGTGTGTCTAGGTGTGTCCAGTTGTGTTTAAGTGTGTCTAGGCATGTCCAGGTGTGTTTAGGTGTGTCCAGGTGTGTTTACGTGTGTCTAGGTGTGTTTACGTGTGTCTAGTTGTGTTTACGTGTGTCTAGTTGTGTTTACGTGTGTCTAGTTGTGTCCAGGTGTGACCAGGTGTGTCCAGGTGTGTCCAGGTGTGTTGAGGTGTGTCCAAGTGTGTCTAGTTGTGTTTATGTGTGTCCAGGTGTGACCAGGTGTGTCTAGATGTGTCCAGGTGTGTCTAGTTGTGTTTATGTGTGTCTAGGAGTGTCCAGGTGTGTTTAGGTGTGTCCAGGTGTGACCAGGTGTGTCTAGATGTGTCCAGGTGTGTTTAGGTGTGTCTAAGTGTGTCCAGGTGTCTCCAGGTGTGTCTAGGTGTGTCCAGGTGTGTTTAGGTGTGTCCAGGTATGTCTAGTTGTGTTTATGTGT
>NW_015113792.1:69046-71894 GCF_001443285.1 Poecilia latipinna
GTCCAAGTGTGTCTAGTTGTGTTTATGTGTGTCCAGGTGTGACCAGGTGTGTCTAGATGTGTCCAGGTGTGTCTAGTTGTGTTTATGTGTGTCTAGGTGTGTCCAGGTGTGTTTAGGTGTGTCCAGGTGTGTCTAGTTTTGTTTACGTGTGTCTAGTTGTGTCCAGGTGTGTTTAGGTGTGTCCAGGTGTGACCAGGTGTGTCTAGGTGTGTTTAGGTGTGTCCAGGTGTGACCAGGTGTGTCTACGTGTGTCCAGGTGTGTCTACGTGTGTTTAGGTGTGTCTAGGTGTGTTTAGGTGTGTCCAGGTGTGTCTAGTTGTGTTTACGTGTGTCTAGGTGTGTCCAGGTGTGTTTAGGTGTGTCCAGGTGTGTCCAGATGTGCCACCTCTCTCTGGAAGTCCTTCAGGCTGGGTGGGTTCTTGTCAGCCTCGACCTCCCCGACTGCCAGCGGCTTGCCATAGGCCAGGAACTCCTGGAACACGGCCTGCTTGTCACTGAGCCACAGGTGAGCGTACCTGTCCAGCCCCGCCCTCAGCTTCTCTGCCTCCTCCTTCACCTGCAGCAGCCTCGTCATCACTTCTTGTTCCAGAGCGCACAGCTCTGGGTTCTGCCGCAGGCTCTCCTGTAACACAGGTGAGGAGCTGAGTGACGTTGGAGCCGCCGGCCGTGTCGGACGTACAGATGGCCTACTCACCTGGTAGTCACCATGGCGACCAACGGAGATCCTGGGAACCAGAGCACCGGCGCCGTAAACATCCCTGATGATGGTTTTCAGGAAGGCGGCGGGGCCGTCGTCTATCGACGGTTCAAACACGAGTCCTCTGGAGTCCTGCAGCTGCAGAGACACGGCCAGCAGGGCGGCGCCACCGCTCTGCTGAGAGAGACAAGCACCAGTACTTTTACAGAAATCACCTCCAGGTCTGTGTGTGACTTCCAGGTGTGTGTGTACCTGTGTGTTCATGCTGTTGGTCAGGAAGCGCAGGGCTCTGTGCAGCAGCTGCAGCAGGCCGTCCTGGACTCGGTCGTCGATGTAGTCCAGGTAACCGGTCCAGGCCTCAGAAGCCTCATCGGCGCTGTACAGACGCCTATTTACCTGAGAACAGGTGAGCCGTCCTCATCAGCGCCCGCCCCCCTACGTGAGCAGCGTAGCGTAGGGTGTTCAATCCTACCTGTGTCAGGCTGAGCAGCTGCTCCCCGTCTGTCTTGATGCCTCTGCAGATCTGATCGTTAACGCTGCTCTCCAGCAGAGAATCACCTGAACGCTGCAGAAGGTCAAGCTCTGCCCACCCCTGAACGAACAGCAGCTCATAGCAGAGGGGTGTGGCTTAGCTCACCTGGGTGATGTCAGTCTGTTTAACTCACCTGTGCAATGGTTCTCATGGCGTCCATGTTGGCTCGAGCTTCTGTGATGCTGGAATGAACGGCCAACGCCTGCTGGCTCTCCTGCTGCACACCTGGACACACACAGAGCTCATGGCACCTGCAGCTGCAGCACCACCTGCGGCAGCTGCTGCAGCACCACCTGCAGCATTATGCACCTTTACAGATCCACGTCTTGCTCTGCAATTCACTCAGAGTGTCATTCAGCTGCTGCAGCTGCTCCTGGATCAGAGGAAGCTCCGCCTCCATGGCCCCGCCCACCACCTGAAAGAAGAACGGGGCGTCACATGACTGATCTCCTCCTGTGGTGCAGGAGGTGCAGCAGCAGGAACCTGGTTGTAGCAGGACACGGTCTGGTCCAGCAGGACGAAGGTGCGTGTGATGTCGTCTCTGGCCAGCAGGAGGCGGTCTGCGTTGGGGCGCAGCGCCACGCCGCCCTCTCTGCTCACGTAGCGCAGCTGCTGCAGCACCGCCTCCAGCTGCACAGGAGGAGACGGAGTCAGAGGACGTTCAACTCAACACAAGAATGTTCTGCAGTTGTTGGCATGAACGGCAGTCCTCCAATCAGAAGAGGGCGTACTGATGATGTCATCACTCAGCTAGGATCTTGTGTGAATTTTAAAATGTCAGAAACACTTCAGATTAAGTTTTTATGACTGATTGTAATAAAACAATAAGTCATAACACTTATCTTAATATAATGGCGTTTAGTTAGATTCGTTCTTTTGTGGCTGTTTTCGCGTTTATTGCTCTCTTCATATTAGTTTGTTGAAGCGAAACACAACGTCGTTCAATATATTAACTTGACATTAACAAAGACGCAGCGGGAGGATCAACCGGGAAATGATGGACCTGGAAGGCCTGACTGGAACTACCTGGATGTCAGACACATTCTGGAGTTTATGAGTTTCTGCTCATTTCTGAGCCCAAATGAACAACTTCACCTTCAGAAACGAGCCCAAAAAATGCAACCCGCGACTCATTAAATTTGCAAGCAACTTTAGAAAAAACTATCCCAAAGCCGCTTATAACAATCAGACGTGGCGACAGAAACTGAAATAGTTCCTGGTTTTCCAGCAACGAAACGCACATCTCTCTCCTCCCTCCGTTGTTAACATTTCTGTCACGGCGATCAGCAGAGAAACGGTGACACAAAGTGATTTGGGTAAGTAACTTCAGTCTGTCTACTGGACTTGAAATAGTAACGCGTTAGATTACTTGTTACTGAAAAAAGTGGTCTGACGTCACTGCTTGTAAGATACCAGTGTAGAAAAAGACAAAATATTTTTGTTGGAATGTCTTTATTAGAATAATCGAGCAGATAATCAGCCAATAACTCCAGGAAATTGATACGGAGATGGTCTAATCCAAAGCAAATATTCCCATAATTAGTTTAAGGCAGTGGTTCCCAAACTTTTTCTTCTGCGCCCCCCCCCAGTGGTTTCCAAACATTTTCTGCGCCCCCCCC
>NW_015113792.1:77514-81222 GCF_001443285.1 Poecilia latipinna
CCCACAGTTTGGGAACCTCTGGTTTAAGGTGAGAAGCAGGATGAGGAGCTGCAGCCTGTTCACCTGAAGAGCCGCCTGCAGAAAACAATGAAAAATAAGAATTCACTGTCATGCATGAAATGGTAATCTGAGGGAAATGTGTATTTTTGACATAGAAGGAAATTAATAGTTCTCTGATCATTAACAGGCATTGCATTAAAATATTTTCTCTACAATAAATTTACATGATCAAAAATTTCTAGCTAGCGATAAAAGTAACTGGTATTGAAAGTAAACATTGTTTTGACAATTTATAAAATATCTATACTAACTAAATAAATATAAGGTTAGGGCAGGGAAAAATATTTATTTCATATTCTGCTACTTACAGCTACTGACCGCAAATTTAAACCCTTAATGTCTCAATTCCAATGGCTGCAAACGGAAAACCGGCAGCAGGTAGCAAGGCTGCACCAGAAACACGGAGCAAATATTAAACCATGAACTGAGTGGTTAGGGTCATGTCGGTATTTAGCTATATAGATGCTACGAGTCAGAGCCCAACATGCTGAAAGTGTCTGTTCATCAATGTTAATATAAAAATGATCAGAATCATTTCTATCAAATAAAACATTCTGCTCTTTATTCAGAAATGCCCCAAAACATTAAATAATCACATCAAAAGTTAGAAACTCTCTTTAGTTATTTCTCTGCCAAAAATATTAATGTGTGAGAAAATGTGTCAATGACAGGAATTAATTTAAAATCCTTTGTAGAACGGCACTTTGTGAAGTTCGGTCCATTTACCTGTATTAGCTTACTGGCACATTGGCCACATTCAATATGGCGGACGCTGTGACGTATCGCAGCAACGGGCCGACCCGCTCCATGACCTCTGACCCGCTCCATGACCTCTGACCCTCCCCATGACCTATGACCCTCTACGTATTTGTGTCTATGGCAGCTGGAGCTATGATGTCGACTTTCACGCCTACAAATATTTTGGAACGACTTTTTATGACGACTGACCAGCGATAAAAGAGCGACACATTTCTGTCCTCACCTCCGTTTACTGCTGTTGGTGCCGCATTGCATTGTGGGTTAAATCTGCAGAAGGAGGCGTCGCCGCTAAAATGGGCGGAGCGACAGCACATCCAGGGACTTTGAGCGTCCTTGTTCGAGTTTCAGATGTCCCTCCTCGACCCTTGACCTCTGCTGAGACGGGACTGGTTGGAACTCTGCTCTGTCCGCCGCGGTTCTGACCCACCTGCTTCCTGCCGGCCACCTCCAGGTGGGTCGGCGGGTCGATCTGGACCAGCTTCTGGTTCAGGACGGAACCGCAGTCCTCCTCCAGCCCGGCGCTCCAATCGGACCGGGTGCTGGTTCTGAAGTCCTGCAGCAGCTCCACCACCTGCTCCGCCCTCTGCAGCAGCGCCGGCGCCAGGGCCACGCCCCCACACCTGAAACAGAGTCATAGCAGAACCCGTCCTGGACTCCCGGGGTTCTAACGGGGCCTTACAGGTTCTGGATGGTCCTGAAGCTCCTCAGGGTCTCCTGGGTACGGCGCCGCAGCTGGCGGTTCCAGCAGAGTCGGGCGGCACCGGCCGGGCAGAACCGGAACCACCGCTCGGGTTTTTCCTTCTGGCTGTAGAACTCCAGCTCAGTCCGGTCCAGGTCCGAAAGAACCTGATCCTCCAGCCGGGCCAGACAGGGAGGCAGCTGGTCCTGGACCCGGGGCCGGTCCAGGAAGAACCAGAACATCTTCACCACCTGGAACACACAGCCGGGTCGGAACAGGCCGGATCCGGTCGGGTCACAGAGGCTCAGCCAGCACTAGAGGCTCTGATCCGATCCCATATCCGGGCCGGCCTGTAGATCTGGAGTCCCATCTATTCAGTGTAACTCTACACTGGAGACGGCGGCGCCCCGCCACAATAAAAGCCCCACATTAGCACTGCGCGACACAAACGGCATCCGTGGTAACCGTAGTAACGCTTGCTGATGATGTCATCAGCATCAACACAGAGCAGCAGGAAACTGAGAGCGAAAAGAATGAGCTGGGCCGGTTCCGGTTTAACCCGGTTCTGGTTCTGGTGGTCTTGGTGCCACGTTCAGACGACGGGATCGTCTTGTCCAATCGTCACTTTTCCGAATCCACATAGAAAGACAGTGAGCGCGTGGGATCGCTGAGAACCTGGAGGTCCAGTGACCCGGATGCTTCGGACCGCTGCAGGGGGAACCGGCAGAACGGACCAGAAAATGTTTCTCATCCCTCTGCACACCGTCCGAATCAAGTTTCATTATTTATGTTAAAACGATGTAAAGAACCTTATGCTAGTCATAATCCGTTTTAAATTCATTTAAATATCATAAAACTTCTAAATGTGCTTTATTTTGAAATCCCAACAGGTGGTTGGCATGACAACGCCTCCTACCTGCCTAGCCGTGCTGCTTCAGAGGGAGTGGAGGGAAAACCTATCCACCTTATTCCTGGGGCCTGACTGGGGAAACGATTATGGGTGTTCCTTCCGGTGGCTAGCGGAAGTAGCATTATTTCATTGTAATTTGTAGGTTTATTTTGCTAATCTATGTTCATGATAGAAGTTACATCTCTTTTCGGTTTTAATACAATGTTTAGTAAAAACTTGTTTACAGACACACTGTCTGCTATCAGAGAGCTGCTCAGTACAGATTTGTGAGTTTAATCAGAGGAGCGACAGGAACAAGATCGGTAAGTTTTGTACTGGAATGAATTAGCATCGCTGCTAGCAGCTCGTTTCTCTGACAGGAATAAAGAAAAGCAGAGAAGATCTGAGATCTATCATAGATCTGAGTTGTTCCGACAGTATAAAACACCAGAACTACACAATATCAGCTCGGTGTGATGTGAATCTTAGTTTTCGTTTGAATTTAAAAAATAATAAAGTTCATTATCTGAGCCTTTATCATTATGATTTGGCCTGGAAATTGTATTTATTAGACAAAATAAAATATCTGGATTTATTTAATCCATCAGAACCAGAACCTCGAAGTTCTTCCTGAGTGTCGCTGCAAATCAGCAGAGAAATAACCGCAGCTGCTGCCGAACCGAACCACACATCAACCTGTTATTGAGAGAAACTTGCCACTGGGAAGTGTCGTAAGATGCCCTTGTGGAGCTCGGGGAACTGTTGTTACTGATTATTAGATGTTCCCTAATAATCAGACCACATTTAGTTCGTGGCTGCAGCAAGTTCAAGATAACCCACATCTGCATCTGAAGCAAGTGAGTCAGTGAAGTAGCTACATGCAGGTAGCTACATATGCTAGTGCAGGTAGCTACATATGCTAGTGCGACTTGAAGAAATGCGGCCATTTCTTCAAGTTGTCATCCCTCCCCGCAACAGCTGTAGGTTGCGGTAAACCAATAGTCACATTTAAGATTTGATCGCTGGTGTTCCCACATATTTTATAGCCTAAAAGCTCCGACGAAAGCCGGTTAGCGTTAGGGTAACATGCAAACCAATGGCAGTTCCGGCTTGCGGCGGAAGTCACACCCATAATTCACACAAAGCATCATGGGGCGCAGGAATAAGGTGGATACGGCTTTACCGGCTCTTAGCTTATTTTGTTTTTTGTCAATAAGTTGCAAGTTTGCACATTCCTCATTGACATCAACGCAGCACAGGCCCACGCGGGATCTGGCAGCATCAGACAACATCATGGGACATCAGGCAGAAATCCTTTGTT
>NW_015113792.1:84534-86821 GCF_001443285.1 Poecilia latipinna
ACGGAACGGTTGTGTTCGCATTACAACTTGCGACCGGTGTTATAGATCAACTGGTGGCTAAATCAACTGGTGGTGGCAGCTGGAAAAGACTGATGTTTCTGTGGGCGTGGCTTTTTAGGACCCCTTTACCGAACCAGGAAGTAAACAATGCAATAAGCTTAAAGAACTACAAATCTTTGCAAAAATACTATCCGATTCCGTAAAACAACCACTAAGATCTCGGGAATAACTAATTAGAAAGACTTTATTGGTCTAATATGGTATGTTGCCTTTTTTTTAAAGTTCATCTGCAAAACCATCAAAACGTGTAAATTACGCAGAACTTATCATGACTTATGTGTTGCTTCAGAGGTTGAAACTCGTCAAAGGAAGATCGAAATAGATCTCGATGTGGCATGAGCAGATCTCAAAGCAAAGATTATTCCCTGAAAGCCGACATAAATGTTGAAGAGCCTTGGGATTAAAAATGAAATGTTTAAAAAGATCGACTGGCTGTGTAATTTTTCCTCATATTGTGATATTTCAAATAGGTATCCACAGAAACTATAGCGAAATCTTTTTAACTGTTTCTGTAACGCTACACTTTATTTCCTAGCTGTCATTGATTGTCATATAATGGACACCCCGCGCTTTAAGAACCAGGCCTGGATTAATAGGTGGCACTTTCAGAATCTCAGTTCGAGTGAAAATTTTAACCTGTTTCTGATGTAAAAGTATATAAGACAATTGTTTTTTCAGCGATGTCTCATATGGTTGAGAATTACGGTCACTTGATGAAAAGAATAAAGACGAGAAAAAATATCAACAATAAGGAAGAAATGACACTGCCACATAGATCTGCGGTAGCCATGTCTTCTGTAAATGAGCTAGGAAATAAAGTGTAACATTACAGAAACAGTAGGAGGGGTCCTAAAAAGCCACGCCCACAGAAACATCAGTCTTTTCCAGCTGCCACCACCAGTTGATTTAGCCACCAGTTGATCTATAACACCGGTCGCAAGTTGTAATGCGAACACAACCGTTCCGTGCGAAAGCGCCTAAAATGTCTCAGTAACGCATTGAGATTTCCTGCCTCTGCCATTAAAACCCAGCTTGTTCCTCATGAGGGCGGAACCGACGTCGTGTCACTTAGAAAGTTCTGCTTCTGGCCCCCCAACACCTCTCCACGACCCCTGAGGGGCCGCGCCCCACTGCTTGAGAAGCCTGTACCAGCCCATCATAAACCTCAGATATCGCAGCTGAACAGGCCGGACTGGTGCATCGCTAATTGGAACCGGGTCAGCGGCGGTACCTTGGCAGCGGACGCCACCTCGCTGCAGTCCTCTAGGGCCTTGCTCAGAACCGACACCAGGCGGGTCTCCAGGTCCAGAACCTGCTCCCAGAACTGGTCCAGCTCCAGCTCGAAGGTCTCGGGGAGGGAGAGAAGCGGGTCAGTGAGGGCTCGGCCACAGGAAGTGGGTTGGGGCCGGGGGTCGGCTCACCTGGTCCTCCGGGTCGGTGGGGTCGCAGCTGCAGGCCGACAGCAGCCTCACCTGGACCAGGAAGTCCTGGTACACCTGCTGGATCCCGACGGTGAGCAAGGTGCCGCTGGCGCCGCTCAGAACCGCCTGGTCCAGCTGGTAGAACCGTGCTGTGACCAAGTGCACTTCCTGTTGGACGGAGGGGGTGGAATCAGTCTACAGGAAGTGAGCGACTTCAGATGAGGGGGCAGGGCTACCTGGATGCTGAGCAGGCGGTTCAGGAAGGTGTCCAGGTGGAAGAAGACCAGGTGAGACGGGAAGGTCCAGCTGGGAGTAGGCGTAGCCTGGAGGACAGAGACAAGCTGGACAATGACATCACTCTGGTTCCACCTGGACAGGTGGCCCTGCTGCAGCCCAGTACCTGGTTCTGGTGCTCCAGTTGGGTCTGCTGCTCACAGAAGGCGGACTTGAGAGCCTGAAGGGTCTGGATCACCAGCCGGATGTCCTGGAGAACTGGGCCGGGTTCTGACACCAGAACCCCGATCACTTCCTGTCCAGGGAGGAAGTCCCTGCTCTGCAGGTGAAGACAGGTGAGACATGCTGACATCTTGATGGAATAAAGCAACAGATTCTGAACCAGTGGAGACGGCGAGCCTCCTCCAGGGTTTCCCCAGAACGCTGCTCAGCGCCACCGCTCTGCAGGGGACAGACTCCCTTAGTTAGCTTCTAGCTAGCTGCACTATTAGCTTCTAGCTAGCTGCACTATTAGCTTCTAGCTAGCTGCACTATTAGCTTCTAGCTAGCTGCACTATTAGCTTCTAGCTAGC
>NW_015113792.1:90359-95421 GCF_001443285.1 Poecilia latipinna
AGCTAGCTGCACTATTAGCTTCTAGCTAGCTGCACTATTAGCTTCTAGCTAGCTGCACTATTAGCTTCTAGCTAGCTGCACTATTAGCTTCTAGCTAGCTGCACTATTAGGTGCCTTTAGCTTACAGGAACAGCGCCACGTCGCCAAACAAAAATAAACTCTTAGAGTCATAAATTAGAATTATTTAAATTAATTTAAATATTTAATTTAAATAATTAAAGGGGAAGAATTATGTCTTATTTTTGTCATATTTAGTAAAGGTTAAAGTCAGTTCAGGTCAGCTTTATTGTGAAATTTGGTTTTATTTTGAAAAGATTACTTCCTGTTGAGTCTTGCATTACATTAGAAACAACACTGTGTGGAGGGATTGCACAGCCAGCTAGCAAAACACTTTCTGACCATGTAAGCTGCGTAGTTTTTGGAATGAAAGAAAAGGAATTGTAGAACTGATTTTGTATCGTCATTTCTGTATTGGTATTTTTTAATAAAGAATTTTTTGTTAAATTCACGGTTTTACATGCATCCTTTATTTTTTCAAGAGTGTCTATCGAATGACACAGATATTGGATCAGTTGCCATAGCACTGATCAATAACCTTCAGGCTTAGTAGAGGCCACAGTGTTCAAAGCTTCGGGAAAAAGTAGCGACGTATAGTCCCTTATAATATTTAGTTAAATATGTGAATATGCTGACTCCATTTTATGTAATATCCATCCATCCATTTACACCTCGTGGGGTCAGGAGGTTCTGGTTAACTCTGCAGCGAGAGTTAACCTAATATTTATTTTAATTTATTAACTTTTAAGTGTGACCAGCAATTTGGTTTAAGATCCACTGGCTGGTTTGTTCATTGAGATTTAAGTCCATTGTAAGAAATGGCTTTTTATTGACTTTAATATTATTTTATCTGCATTTATTTATGTGTGTGCAGTTGGTGTTTTGTCCATAATGTTTTCATTAACACATCATTATCTTTATATGTCACATTTTCAAGCTTCCTGTTAACTTGTAACGTTTTCAACATTAAAACCCGCTGAGCCACAGATCCACAGCGCCTCCTTCAGACCAGAAGTGGAAGCAGCTGGACCCAGGACCAATAGAATCAGGGTTCTTCCGGGCTTCAGTACCAGCTGGATGTAGAGGTTGCAGATCTCCTGCAGCAGAACCACGGTCCTTCTGGGCCGGCAGTAGAACTCGGAGCCCGTCCACAGCAGGCCCACCTTGTCCATCACTGCTGCCACATTGTCCTTCAGCTGCCAATCACAGACAGACTTTCTGTCAGCTGACTGAGGACCAATCAGCTCCCAGCAGGTACAGCTGGTTCTGGTACCTGAAGGAAGTCCATCTCTAGAACCTCGCTGAGCTTCTGCTGGACAGGGGTCAGGTGCAGCGTGATGTCTTCGGCTTCCCTGACACCTGAGGGGACAGACAGACAGGTAGACAGATAGACAGGTGCCTCTGCATGTGTCCTGAGGACGCCGCTGTCCACCTTCCTGGACGTGTCTCTGGAGGTCCTGCAGAGCTGCCCAGTAGATGCTGTCTTCAGCCTTCAGGATGGAGCTCACCTGCTGGGCTTTGGCGCTCAGCAACTGAACACACAAACAGCCGCCATCAGAACGCTACTGTGACATAATCAGATGACATCATCAGGATGACATCGTCACCTGGTCCTGGATGAAGAGCAAGTTCTTCAGACGGTTCTTCCAGAAGGAAAACTCCTCTGAAGGGACGGGTTTCTGCCGGTCCAGAACCAGTCCAGACCAGTCCTGCTGGAGAAAGTCTGACACTAGCTCCACCCACTCCACCACTGTCTCCTCACAGGCGTGGAGCAGACGGGCCACCGACAGCTTCCTGTGGGAGGGGAAACACTGCCTGAGCTCTCACCTGCCGTCTCATCTGGAATGGCCCGCATTCGCACCTGGAATGGCCCACATTCCCGCCTGGAATTGCCCCACCTGGAATCGCCTGCATTTCCGCCTGGAATTGCCCCACCTGGAATCACCCACATTTGCACCTGGAATGGCCCGCATTTGCACCTGGAATGGCCCGTATTCGCACCTGGAATGGCCCGAATACCTGGAATCGCCTGTATTCCCGGCTGGAATTGCCCCCCCTGGAATCGCCCACATTCGCACCTGGAATTGCCTGCATTCGCACCTGGAATCGCCTGCATTCCCGCCTGGAATCGCTCTGGTCGTCTCACCTGAAAACACCGGCATCCCTATTATTTTCCGTATCTGACAGTCCTTTTTTCTAAACGACAGAAAAATCTGAAGACGGTAGAAAATTCTTTCATTTTGACAGATAATTTACACCCCGGAATACTTGGCGCCGACGCAAAGACATTTTTTACATTTACGCAGAGGACATTGCAGAAACAACTCAATTCGTCAAAATGTTGTTAATACCATCTCAATATCCTGTCTCACCTGGACAAATGCATCTTGCTGACTGGAGTTAATGGACAGGATGCTTTGGAGCAAGTGGCAGCGCATACAGAGCACAGGAAACTAAGCAGAACGACTCTGTTGTGCTGGCAGGAGGCAGAAGTTAATGCTGCCGCTCTGCTCTGCTCACCCTGCAGTTACAACAAGCGACAAGATGGAGCTGGGAGAAATTAAACAAAAGCTAAGAACAGGAGAAGTTACACTGCTTATTCAAATGGTGCTATAAAAACGGAAGCAGTAAATCTTAATCCAAAATCCAAATAATCTGTGGGGATTAATTCAGCTTTGGGCCTCAAATTAAAGTTAATTACAGTTGGATGGGTCCAGTCGGGCTGGATGCTTTGTTTCTCCTCCAGGTGTGAAGCAGGAAGTTGAGGATGTGGTTCAGGTCACAGCAGGTGAAGCGCTCATAATATAAGGGAAGGCCTTAAATTTCATTGTTTGTATGAAGTTATTGGGGCAGAGAAAAAGTTCATATGTTCATCTGTTTATGGGAGCCGGATTCTCTGTGCAGCTCGTTGAAAAACAACCAAATGAAAATTAAATGCAACTGAAGAGCATGTCATAAAAATAGAATACGATGATATTGTTTTCATGGCATCAGTCAAAAATGGCAGATAACAAAAGGATCTGCACACACACACACATTTGCGTGGCTATCTTTGTGGTGACTTTCCATTGACTCCCATTCATTTCTACAGCCTAACCCTTACCCTAACCTTAACCAAAACTCAATTCACACCTTAGTCCTAAATCTGACCTCTAGGGTTTGGCAATGTAGCGAGCACACTCGATGTATCGCAATATTTTCAATTTACAATAGTTAAAATGGCTATATTGCAACTACCCAGTATAAATTGTCGTTCAAATAAACTTTTCCCATCAAATTCAATGCGAGTATGGTTTATCTGACACCCTATGAATGCATCACTAGACCTTCCCCCTCCCAACCTGAAATTTTCCTACCAATCAACGTTGTGCGGAGAAAACAAACAACATGGTGACAGCGAGAGTTTGAGCCGTGAATGAGACGGAGGCTGAAGAGTCGGATGAACTAGTTCCAAACAGAATCAGCGCTGCATCAATAACTTGGCAGTAGTTTGGATTTTATATGGAGGATGTCGAACAAAATGATGTCATTTGCGAAACATGTTATAAAACTATTGCCACAAAAGGCTGAACCACAGATTTAATTCACCACCTAATCAGGCTATTCTTTTACATGCCGTTCATAGCCGGTAGAACTAGACCGTCACCGCTGCTGTTAGCCACGCTAACACAGCAGTGGTAGCTTAGCCACCGCTGTTATTAGCCACGCTAACACAGCAGTGGTAGCTTAGCCACCGCTGTTATTAGCCATGCTAACACAGCAGTGGCTGATTAGCCAATTTAAACACCTGCTTTACTGATGATCTGTCAGTTTGTGTGTAGGTCACTTTTTTATTTTTAAGCTGAACCAAAACACACCTTATTCCACAGCACATTTATATGTTATGTTTGTGAAAGTCAAGCATAACTGACCTTCTTCCCTCTATTTTTGTTCTTGGTTAAAACTTATGTCTCACCTTTTTATCTAGTCATAAACCGTTCTTTATATGAGCTTACATTTAAGTCTAGCAGGGAAATGGGGCGGGAGCTGGCCTGGGTGGCATCATGCTGCAAGGGGTCTACAGTTTAAAATAACATTGGAGCTCAGTTAAAAATATCGTGATTATATATCGTCTACTGTGATATAGCAAAAATATATCAGGATATCAGATTTTCCTCATATCCCCCAGCCCTACTCTGACCCCTGACCCAAAAACAGAGCTTCCCCTTGTGGGGACCAGGCTTCAGTCCCACAAGGTATCACACACACACACACACACACACACACACACCGTGTCTCACAGTGAACTGTCTTACTGTTCATTTTGGTCCACATGGAAACCATTGTCATGGAGACTGCTACATTCCTCAACAGAATCGTCATGGTGACTGTTATCAGAGTTATTGCTGCCAGTGAGGCTGAGGTTTTTCGGAGAAGGGTCCTGAACCAGCCCATTGGTGTTGCTGTTGTCGTTGTCATGGCAACCACCACCTTGATCAGGGCCACTGCGTGCGAGGAAGCGGTCGAGGTCATCCTGGTTACAGAGGGCGTCGGGTGGAGGAAGGAAGGTGAGTCCCTCCACCTTAGCCTCCACCACCTGAGCGGCGTTCTTCTGCTTCTCCAGCAGCTTCATGGCGTCCGGGGCCACGCCCACCGCCCAACTGCTGCTGTCCGCCACCCTGTTGAGGAGGGGGCAGGACACCTGGGGGGGACAGGGGACATGTCTTCGATCAGTTTGACTGCAGACATTGTTGGACTCAGATCATTTTTCATCTAGCAAGACATTCATTCAGTTTTCTGGCTTTTTTATTTGATCTTCTAACAGTTTTTATTTATTTATCCGCTTTGTATGAAAGTTCGACATTATTTGTGTAGCACATTTCAGCAGCAAGGCATTTCAAAGAGCTTTACCTCAAAAACACAAACATGCAAAGTCATAGAAAACAGGCAACTGAAGGGTTACATTTTGCCATCGTTACACATCCGATTATTGATCAATGTTTCATTGATTAAACGGCTCCAACCA
>NW_015113792.1:100987-108019 GCF_001443285.1 Poecilia latipinna
TGAGTTTCTCTGGTCGGAGACTTTCGTCCTCTGGTCCTGCTGTCTGTGTACCAATGCTTATTGCAATTAATGTTTGGGTTGCTAAATTTGAGTAATTTTAAATGCTTTCCTCTTTCTAAATTCAAAAATTAAAATCAGAAATGTGTTACTAATCTGTGTTTCTGTTAGCTGGTTAAATTATAAACTGACAAAAGTGCCAGCTTTAGATCATTTTGGGCTGTTAGCATTAGCATACCTCCTCGCTGAGGCCTACCAGGCCGCTCAGAGCCTTTCCTCCGCTAAATTCCTGGATCCTGAAAGCTTTCCCAGAGCCTTCCTGCGCTGCCCGGGACACGCACACAACCTTGGACTGGGCTGCCGAGGGGAAGCCGAGGCTGGCCTGGAGCCCGGAGTCCGGCTGCAGGTGGAAGAACAGCAGATAATCCGGGCTGCTCATGAACCTGGTCAGAGCCGTCCTGTTGCTGCTCTCCGACACAAAGTCCCGCCATTTGTCCGGGTCCAGTCTGAAGCTCCGTTGGACCAACATCCGGATCGGTTCTAACCGCTCGTCGTCGGAACCTTCCATGTTTCTTCTGTCTCGATCACTATACGACCAGTTGGACCGAAAACTAACCTAAAACAGTTTAAAATTCTGGAAACATAAACGTTTCTAACGGCCAGAATAATACCTTCAGGGACTGTCGATGAAAAAACACAATCTGCAGTTTTCCAATTTCAAAAGCCCGGGAAAAACATATTTTTACGCCTTTTACGCAACTATATACTACGGAGCCTCCGGGGATGTGGGGAATTTAATGTACTGATCGTTTCATGCGGCATAACTGAATACTGTAAGCCTTTCTTACGGGCCGCCGTACTTTTCCTTAATACCAGGTTATGTAAGGTTTTTCCATAAATGTTAATATCTCTTTGTGAAATATCTGAAGTTTTATATTTTTTTCTTTAGTATAGAAAGGCACCACAAGCCTATGATATAAACAGAAACTTTCCGTAAGAAGGAAAGAAATAAAATACATCCAAACTATTTGGACTATTTGAGTTATTATCATCTGACAGTCTGATTGAGTCTCTATTGTATCTGAATGGTTTGAAGGGCCGTTTCCATGTGGTTTCATCTCAGCCTTAACAGACATAAACATCCAGACAATAATCAACTTTTTTTGCACCAAAGAGTCGATAACAATAAACACGTTTTCACTGAGGCTCTGAAAGAGCCATATGAATGAAATAAGTAATTATTGATATGACAGGAGCACGTGGCTTTGACACCTGGGTGGTGGGTGTGTCGATGTGACGTCACCAGGTATGAATGGGAAGGTGACTGGCTTTGTGTGTATGAGGAAGCAGCACTTGTGCATAGTTTCTCCTGGTCAGTCTGTGTCGCAGTCCTTGCAAAGTTTGAAGCATGATAATCAAAATTGAATAAATCGATAATCGTGACAGAACAAAGAAGTGGCCTGGAGATGATTGACACACGGACAGATGAGATTCCCTGAATTAACCCAGTGGGGCCCTCCATCACCATTTAGGCTCTTTACATATGTATATATTTGAAATGTTAAATTGACATTCATGACTGTATACAAAATAGACCAGCAAATATTGCAGTAAGCATATTGAAGGAAACGCAAAACAAAAAAATTTCCCCATGTCCCCTCCAGGGCTCCGTCTTATGTGGTCTTTCATTCTTTTCTTTGTCACGTTATTCTCCTCCGATAAAGATGCTGAACTCATAAACTCAGGAAACTAATTAGGAACCAATTACTCCTGGTATCCATCTTTTTTTTTCTTTCTTTTTTTTACCCGTGAATAATGCTTGTTGTATGGATGATTTATCTACACAACAACTAAAAATTTCAAGCAGAAAATTCTTCTGTTTGCTTGTTTTGTGTTTTACTGGGTTTTTAGTCCGGGACATTTTTTAACTCGCATTTAGCTGTTATATTAGCGCCTGCTATAAGAGATAAAGCTGGCGAACTAAATAGGACAGTTTTCAGCCCCCAGCTTTAGCCAGTGTGCTATCCAAGATGTTTCTGTGTTTTCTGCCAGTTCTGATGTCACATACGCTTTGAAAAATCACAAATCTTACTAAATACAATAAACAGAAGACTAGAAATGAACTTATACGGATTTCTGCACATACTGATATAGATGGAATAAAATTGCTGGTAAGTTTGTGTAACCAGGTGGTTTTACTGGGAAAACATTGTAAAGTGGCTGTAAATTCCCACCCGTTTGTGGCCCTTGAATACATCCAGGCCCCGTTTCCCCACCTTCACTCCCGTTTCACAGCCTTGGGCTCATTAGGGTATACAGGCACCGGGTGTGCCCGCCAAGCTAAGAGTGGCAGGTCTGTTGTGTGCAGTTGGATCTCAGTCAGATGAGCTCCGTGCTCATCGGGCTGCTGCCAGAAGATCTGGATCGTTGATATTTGTGCAGCTGGATGCATGTCAGTGTTTTCTCACTGCAGTGGCTGAATGTTCCCGTTGTGTGGCTGATTAAGGTACATTTCATTTGACCTTACATGGCTTTATTATTGCCAGCAGACACTTTATTGTCTTCTTTGGGTATTACAGATTGCTGCTGTTCTGCTCTCACCAAAGTGCATCTGTTTTGTAGTTCAGATGCTCTCAGTTAATGGGTCGCCTTCTAGAGCTGGAGTTGTAGCACAAGCACTGCAGAACCAGAAAACAGTTTATCTCTGTTTTTATGAATTAGCTTATAGGGCACAGCCTTATAGGACTGGGTGGAGGGAATGTGGGATTTGTTTTTGTTTAACATTATTTTGTGTTATTAATTTGTGTTTCTACTAATTTGGTTTGCAGTTGTTTTTGGTTAAGTTTCAGACTATTTCTAGTCTTGTCCTGTGTTCTTGTGCTTTATTGGGTTTTAAATTAGAATAATAAAGTCTATTTTTAATATTAAAAGAATGTGAATAAATATTTTGTATACTATTTCTGTTTCATCATTCTAAGCCACACCTACCTGGGTATTGTTAATTGGGAGACCCTGGGCCACTTGATATTATTTGAGTGGTCTACCAGTTGGCTTTAGGGCCACGTCCTCATGTAACCTGGTTGTAATTCTCTTTTGTTATAATTACACAAAATGTCTTTTTTTGGTTATTTGTCTTGTTCCTTATCTTACTGAAACACTGTCATTGTTTTAGCCGTGTTAAGATCGGAAGCCCCTCCTTTTTATTTCTTCTTCTGTGGTATTGTCTTTAAATTGTTTGCGCCCCTTAGCCCCTCCCCTTTTGTCATGTCCTGCGGGAGAGGTGTGTGCGTTTTATTTTTCCATCTAAATACATTCAGTTTATTTATAGATCTATTAAGTAAATTTTTGTTTTATACTTTTGTTTTGTGTAGGACTTGGAGCGGGCGGCCTTTAACACGGTTGTTTTCTTTGTATTCTTGTCAGAAATAAACCGAGAATCATCCTTTTAGAAGATAAACTGTTCACTCGATAACCGGCACAACGCAGAAAAGGATCCGGTTACACTCAGTCACAATCCGGGTTCTTTCCCCCGTTTACATTTGCAAAGGGTGAAACAGTAACAGACATACAGCAAAGATGAGGTAAAGAAAAAGGCATGCCAGGGACAATGAAGAAGATGGATATTATAATTTTCAGAGCGTAAGTGGACCCTAATCCTAGAATAAGTTCTAGAATAAAAAACAGAGATTTTATATCAGGAATCTGATTTTCCACACAGGGTTAATAACTCAGAGGATGAATAATGACACAGGAAATTGTGATTTTTTTTTATTTTTTTTTTATGGGCAAGATGAAACATTTAATGTTACATTTTAATAAATATTCAAATTTGAGCATCAGAGAAATAAACATGGTTAACAGAGGAAGACAGTGATGGGCTTGTTAATCCGATATTCAGGCTTTAAATGTATTTAAATGAGGACACTTCGCTGCAGCAAACAGGAAGGGGCGGGACGGACCACTCAGTCTTGTACCTTATTTGGAAATGGGACCATTGCAGTCCGGAAGTGAAGGGGGCGCTATTTCCTATACTTTTTTATTTTCTTTTGAAATCTGATATACTTTCACCTTTAGGAAGGAGTTTCACTCTCGGAATGTATTTGGACTTCTCTTTTATTTATTTAAACGCAGCTCACAGTTTTTAGCAAATTCTGTAGCGTTCGGTGTACTTCTAAATCTGCTTCTTAGTCACATCTTTTCGGGCCTGCTACTGCCTCTAGTGGCGTGGGGGTGGTAACACAACTAATCTAAATTGCATTACTAAATCAGAATACCACAAAGTATTTATTACTTATTATTAATTCTGGCATTACTGGCACCGTAAAATTATCAACATGGCATCTTGCTTAACTCTCGATACAAAGAAAACAAAGTGCATTTGCTTTTCAATCAAGAAAACATCATTACAGTCCTTGAATATTCAGATCAATGGGGACCCTATTGAACAATATCACAAGAAAAATATTTAGGAATAATTCTGGATGCTCAGTTAAATTTTAGGAGCCATGTTGACAAAATCTGCAAAACTGTTAGATTGAATATAAATTGTTTTAAAGTTATTAGACATTGTTTGACCCTTCACTGTGCAGAGACGTTTTTGAACTCACTGATCCTCACATTTTACCTGCGGAGCTCCTGTCTGGGCTCAGACTAGTCAAACTCAAACCATTAGCAAGTCTCTATAATCGGGCCTTAAAGGTTTTATATCAAAAGCGATTAGATTCCATCACTGTCACATTTTGGCTAAATTTGGCATTTTGGATTTTACAAATTTTCTAAATTATAATGTATTAAAATTGATTTTTAAGTGTTTAAATGGACTTGCACCTACACCATTAACCTGACTACCAGGAAAAAAAATGTCTAATCACCATTTTTTTAAAAATCCCAGTCTTTTTAAGGTACTAAAAGGTTTTATGCACTTTGTCTCTTCCCATAAAATGTGTTATTACTGATGAATGCCATTTTTATGAATTAGAAAAGGGTACTTAGAAAAGTCCCACCCCTTCACATGTGGTATTATTGAAAAGCCCTAAATGTCCTCTGTAGATACCATAAAGAATTAATTCAGTAGAATGCAGGGGGTGGGAGATATTCAAATGTCCTCGACAGAGGACAAAAATGAACTACTGGTAGTCAGGAGGTTAAGCGATTGTATACAGAGACTGCAGGGCAACAGCAGATCTACCAGAGCGGCTTTGGATGGAAGTTGTAAGGTTCCCTTTTGAAGAACCATTTTTGCTCAAAGTGCTCTGTCAGTGAGAGGATCTGCAGTTTGGACTCACTTCCTGTTCATTTAAAGTCTGTAACCAGTTTTAATATGTTCAAAAATCAAACAAAGCTTTGGTTATGTCAAAAACAGACCTGTACCCATTTTTGATGTTTTACATTTTTCGGTTTGTATACATCATGTTGTGCTATTTTAAATGATTATCACTTCAATTTTTAGTTATTTTTTAAAAAGCCCAACTAGGGACAAGTGCTGCGAATTAGCTGTTGCTGTTGCACCACGATGCAAATGTTTTATTCAGTTTGTCTATGTCGATGTGTCCCTATCAAATAAACTTTATTAAAAAAAGATAAATTATCTTAAACATATTTTTTAAATTTTCTTAACGATGTAGAGCTAATTAAATGACAATACTTCTATACATTATAAATATCTATACATCTCCATCCATTATGGGAGGAACAAAAGACATAAGGAGACATGAAAAACATGATCAACTATAATAAAAATACCATTCGCAGTGTATACATAAGAAATTTAATTGAGCAAAAGTCAATAAACAAATGAATTAGGTACAGAAGAATAACAACCCAGGTTGTTAAACAGATATAAGCAAAAATTCATTTTTTGTTTTTACAGTGCCATGTATATTATTGAGACTTTTTGTTGTAGAGTCTTATATATAGAAAAAAAAGAAGATGAAACTATTTAATCTATCAACGAGGAATTTTTCCTTTGACTCTAAATCGATAAATCATATTCATGAATCACATTATTACACGGCCCATCTGTGGTGACGATACAAAAAAAGTAGCCTGCAGAAACTTTGTGTCCTACAATGATGGCATGAGGCTCAAAGTGTCTAGATGGAGCAGTGCTAGCCATAAGTTTGTACATAATGCTGTTCCCACATGTGCAGCTGAGCTCAGGAATCTTATGCATGTGTAGATTATCTGAGTCATGCAATAATATAATTGCAATTTTAGTAAATCCTGCTTTTAGTGCTGTGAGATTCTCTTCAAGATGATGGAATCATTGGCGTCATCATTGATTTGTGACTCGGTGAATAATATCATGTCATGTTTATTTTTATTTTATTTTGCTTGTTTTTACCTTTTTTGTGTCTGGAATAAAGATATGATTGATTGATATGATTATCAACAATGTGTGAATAGAGCAAAACACTTGGCATGCTAAATGTTATTTAGTTTGGTTAAGAATAATTATTGCACCATCAATAAATGTTCTTATTGCCAGAGGAACACAGCAACACCTTCATGAGCTCAGAGGTTCAAACTGATGAATAAAGAGGATGGACGCTCTCTGCTGAAATATTCCTGCCATCTTTCATGTTCTTTCAGCAAACAGTTGAGACAGAGATGGTTTTGGTTTCACCACCATTTACCTGCTGTTATACCTGCCATTCAAAGTATTCTTAAAAGATTGTCTGTTAGTCTGCAGCTCATGTGACCAAACCAGTCGAGGAGATGAAAAGTTAAAACTTGACTTAAAATGTTGTTTTAACTTGATGAGTTAAAACTTAATTTAGAATGTTAAGTTTTAACATTTTAACTCAACAACCTCTACCTAACTAGAGGTTATACACAACCTCAAGTTGGGTAACCCCAAGATCACTGGGTCTTCTGAAAAGGTAGAGTCTGAGAACAGTTCTTAAAGATGTAGTCAGTGTTTTCAGCAAAGTTGAGCTGACTGTCCAGGAATGACACAAGGAATTAAAAATTTGCCACAGTTTCAACAGGTTGGCCATCGAGTGAAACTGGAATCACTTTCAGTTCTTATCACAT